>NC_050578.1:243490338-243625338 GCF_011100635.1 Trichosurus vulpecula
GTGGACAACAGAGCTTGAACTGTATTGAAACTATGGACAATGAGATGGAGGTGAAATGGAAGTGCATTCTAGGCATGAGGTACAGCCAGGATGAAGTTACGGAGGTGGGAAATGGAGTGAAGAACAGAAACACAACCAGTTTGACTGTATTGCAATGTGTATATAACTGAGTAATATATAATAAGACTGGAGAAGTAAATTGAAGCTAGGTTGTGGAAGGCTTTAAAAGTCAAGCAGAGAAATTTGCGTTTGGTCCTAGAAGTAATCTCCTCTCCACCACTACAGAACACAGATAATAGATGTCTTCTCATCCTGTTTGATCTTCATATAGATCATAAGACTATAGCTCTACCTGATCTTCTATATATCCATAGATAAGCTATCCAATATATTCCCTCTGCTTCTTTTAATATTTATGGGTATTAATGCAATCCAGTTCAACGAGACATTAAATACCCACTATGTTCTGGTCACTGTGCTAGGCACTGGGGATAGAGATATAAAAATGAAACAGTCCCTGCCCTTGAGAACTTATAGTCTACTGGTGGTGGGAGTAAGGGAATACAATGTATACATATGTAAATAGATACAAAGTATATATAGAATTACACAAAGTAACTTCAGTGAGGAGAAAACACAGGACCAACTGGGATAGCTGTATGGATCAGGAAAGGCTTCCTGGAGGCGGTGGCACATTAGCTGTGCTTTGAAAGAAGTCAGGAATTCTGCATACTGAAGGCAAGGAGTGAGTACAAGGATATATAACACTCGGACTATCTGTCGTCCCTTGCTCTAGCCACATGACCAGTGTTCCTCCTTTCCTGCTCATACAACCTTAACATTTCTATAGCATTCAGCAATATTAAAAGTGCTTTACCCATATAAATTAATATGATATATTAATGATATCAATGATAACAATTATTCTTAATAATAATACCAATAGCTAGCATTTCTATAGCACCCACTATGTGCTAGGCACGTGCTAACTGCTTTATAAATATTATCTCATTGGATCCTCACAACAGGACCTGTGAAGTTGGTAGTGTAAATATTATCCTCCTTAATTTTCTTTTTTAAAAAAATGTATTTAGTTTTCAGCATTGATTTTCACAAGAGTTTGAATTACAAATTTTCTCCCCATTTCTACCCTCCCCCCCACTCCAAGATGGCGTATATTCTGGTTGCCTTGTTCCCCAGTCAGCCCTCCCTTCTGTCACCCCCATCCCCTCCCACCCCTTTTCCCTTCCTTTCTTGTAGGGCAAGATAAATTTCTACACCCCATTGCCTGTGTATCTTATTTTCTAGTTGCATGCAAAAACTTTTTTTTTTGTTTTTGAACATCTGTTTTTAAAACTTTGAGTTCCAAATTCTCTCCCCTCTTCCCTTCCCACCCACCCTCCCTAAGAAGTCAAGCAATTCAACATAGGCCACATGTGTATCATTATGTATAACCCTTCCACAATACTCATGTTGTGAAAGACTAACTATATTTTGCTCCTTCCTAACCTATCCCCCTTTATTGAATTTTCTCCTTTGGCCCTGTCCCCTCTCGGAAGTGTTTGTTTTTGATTACCTCCACCCCCATCTGCCCTCCCTTCTATAAACCCCCCTTTTTTATCTTCTTCCTCCTTTTTTCCTGTGGAGTAAGATACCCAAATGAGTATGTATGGTATTCTCTCCTCAGGTCAAATCTGATGAGATCAAGATTCACTCATTCCTCCCTCACCTGCCTTCTCTTCTCTTCCTACAGAACTACTTTTCTTGCCACTTTTATGTGAGATAATTTACTCCATTCTATCTCTCCCTATCTCTCACTCTCAATATATTCCTCTCTCATCCCTTAATTTGATTTTATTTCTTTTAGATATCTTCCCTTCATCTTCAACTCACCCTGTGCCCACTCTCTTTCTCTCTCTAAATATACACATACATATATACATACATACACACTCACATATACATATATATACATAAAGATATATATAGATATAGATATATATGTATATACTCATATTCCCTTCAGCTACCCTAATACTGAGGTCTCATGAATCATGCATGTCATCTTTCCATGTAGGAATGTAAACAAAACAGTTCAACTTTAGTAAGTCCCTTGCAATTTCTTTTTCTTGTTCTTTTTCTTGATTACCTTTTCATGCTTCTCTTGATTCTTGTGTTTGAAAGTCAAATTTTCTATTCAGCTCTGGTCTTTTCACTGAGAAAGCTTGAAAGTTCTCTATTTTATTAAAAATCCATATTTTGCCGTGGAGCATGATACTCAGTTTTGCTGGGTAGGTGATTCTTGGTTTTAATCCTAGCTCCATTGACCTCTGGAATATCATATTCCAAGCCCTTCGATCTCTTAATGTAGAAGCTGCTAGATCTTGGATTATTCTGATTGTGTTTCCACAATACTCAAATTGCTTCTTTCTGGCTGCTTGCAGTATTTTCTCCTTGATCTGGGAGCTCTGGAATTTGGCAACAATATTCCTAGGAGATTTCTTTTTGGGATCTATTTGAAGAGGCGATCGATGGATTCTTTCAATTTCTATTTTGCCCTGTGGTTCTAGAATATCAGGGCAGTTCTCCTTGATAATTTCTTGAAAGATGATATCTAGGTTCTTTTTTTGATCATGGCTTTCAGGTAGTCCAATAATTTTTAAATTATCTCTCGTGGATCTATTTTCCAGGTCAGTGGTTTTTCCAATGAGATATTTCACATTGTCTTCCATTTTTTCATTCCTTTGGTTCTGTTTTATAATATCTTGATTTCTCATAAAGTCACTAGCTTCCACTTGCTCCAATCTAATTTTTAAAGTAGTATTTTCTTCAGTGGTCTTTTGGACCTCCTTTTCCATTTGACTAATTCTGCCTTTCAAGGCATTCTTCTCCTCATTGGGTTTTTGGAGCTCTTTTGCCATTTGAGTTAGTCTATTTTTTAAGGTGTTGTTTTCTTCAGTATATTTTTCAGTATTTTTTTTGGGTCTCCTTTAGCAAGTCATTGACTTGTTTTTCATGATTTTCTCGCATCCTTCTCATTTCTCTTCCCAATTTTTCCTCTACTTCTCTAACTTGCTTTTCTAAATTCTTTTTGAGCTCTTCCATGGCCTGAGACCAGTTCACGTTTTTCTTGGAGGCTTTTGTTGTAGGCTCTTTGACTTTGTTGACTTCTTTTGGCTGTGTATTTTGGTCTTCTTTGTCACCAAAGATTCCAGAGTCTGAGACTGAATCTGGGTGCGTTTTCACTGCCTGGCCATATTCCCAGCCAACTAACTTGACCCTTGAGTTTTTCAGTGGGGTATGACTGCTTGTAGAGTTAAGAGAACTATTTTCCAAGCCTGGGGGGATGCGCCAGCTCTGCCACACCAGCACTCCTCCTTCTCCAAGAACCCCCAACCTGGACTGGACTTAGCTCTTCAGCAGGCTCTTCACTCCTGCTCTGATCCACCACTTAATTCGTCCCACCAGGTGGGCCTGGGGCCGGAAGCAACTGCAGCTGTAATTCTGTAGCTGCCCCACCTCCTCTGCCCCCGGGGCGGTGGCCAAACTGTGAACTCCTTTTTAATCTCTGTCCCCAGCAGCTTTTCCCATTAACCTTCTCTGTTGTCTTTGGTGTTTGTGGGTTGAGAAGTCTGGTAGCTGCTGCAGCTCACTGATTCAGGGCGCTAGGGCCCGCTCCGCCCGGCTCCTGGTCTGGTTGGTCCACACTGCCCACGCTGGGCTCTGCTCCACTCTGCTCTGCTCCGGTCCCAGCTCCGTGGGGTACAGACCTCACCCAGAGACCATCCAGGCTGTCCCAGGCTGGAGCCCTGCTTCCCTCTGCTATTTTCTGGGTTCCGCAGTTCTAGAATTGGTTCAAAGCCATTTTTTATAGGTTTTTGGAGGGGCTCGGCAGGGAGCTCATGCTAGTCTCTGCTTTCCAGCCTCCATCTTGGCTCCACCCTCTCTTCAATAACCCCTCCTTAATTTTCAGATGAGGAAACTGGATCTCACTCAAGGTCAGATAGAAAATGATGATGCCCAGAGGCAAGTCAGTGCAGTGGGAGGAGCCCTGGATTTGGCATAGGAGGAGCAAGTTGTGCATGAATCCTGGTTCTGCTCTTGCTATCTATGTAACCTTGGATAAATCACTTAATTTCTCTGGGCCTCAGTGTCCTTACCTGTAAAAAGGGAGGGGACTTGGATTAGATAATCTCTGAGGTTCTTTCCAGGTCCTTCTAGACTCTATGTTATTATAACAATCTCAGCTCATCAGATTCCAAGTGGAGTGTTCTTTTGGCACACAGCAAGCATAGAATAATGAGCAGATGAATTGAATTGTGAAAAGGTGTAATTTGTCATTGAGTTTGAGACTTCTGTCCAGGGCTATCTGGGGAGTTTTCAAGCCTACTAAACCAATACTAACAAACTAATGACAAGCATTGGTTAATTACCTACTATGTGCCAGGCACTGTACTAAGCACCAGATATTGTGATTTCTAAACATCCATTCTTGGGTGGATTTCCAATCTCATTGATGTGGTACTCTCTTCCATTCTAGACCATAGCTCATCCAAGCCTTTATAACCTAGATTACTTGTGTATTTTCTCCCCCTGGCTGCCTTGCAGGAGACCAGGACCTGAGGCCATGCCCTAGATGCTTTAACCCTTTCATATCCAGAATTCCTGTCTGAAGCCCTGTTGTCCTGATTGGCATATTTCAAGCAATCCCTAGTCATGCTTTGCTTCACCCCCTGCTCCCTAGCCACTTTCTTTCCCGCTGCCTTGAAGTCACATGTACACCTTTGACTGGGCCACTCCACCTCACTCCAGTTTTCTAGTTCTCAACAATGACTAAACCAGCTGTGCAAATACTCCCTATGGTGCTGCTCGCAATTCCTGTAACTTTCTGGTCCTAGGTGCCCCCTCTGGCCACCATTTCCCTATGCGTACTATATTTTCTTCTTAGAACATTAGCTCCCCAAGAAAGACATTAGCTTTCAGATTTATGGATAGGAGAAAGGTTTCTGATGAGACAAGGGATAGAGAGGATCACAGAAGATAACATAACGACTTTGATCTCATAAAATTTTAAAATTTTTGCTCAAAATGAATGCAGTTAAAGTTATAAAGGAAACAGGTGCCAGAGGTGAGGGGGAATTGTTGCAGTAAGTTTTTCTGATAAAATTCTCATATCCATGACATATAAGGAACTGATTCAAATTTACAAGACTAATTGCCATTCCCCAGTAGAGAAATAATCAAAGGATATGAATGGGAAGTTTTCAAAGAAAGAAATCTAATCTATCAATGACCATATAAGAAAATGCTCCTTATGATTAACGATTACAGGATTTCAAATTAAAGCAACTTGAAGATTCTATCTCACACCCACCAAAAATGACAAAAGAGGAAAATGACTAGAACTGTGAACTAGTCCAGCCATTCTGGAAAGCAACCTGAAATTGTGTTCCCCAAGTCCCTAGACCATGTCTTATCCTTTGAGCTACGCCACTATTAGACCTATATCCCAAAGAGGTCAAAGAAAGAGGAACATGACCCACATGCACAAAATTATTTATATTAGTGGTCAGAAGTCCATTGGAGAATGGCTAAACAAATTATGGAATATGAATATAATGGAAAATTGTATGGTGATAAGAAATGATGAAATGAAAGACGAAAAAGGAGAGGTCTGTATGGGCAGAGTAAAATGATTAGAACTAAGAAGACAATTTATACATGAGAATATTATAAAGAAAAACAACTTTGAAAAACTTTTAAACTCTGATCAGTATAATGATAAACCACAAGTCAAGAGAACTGATGAGGAAACATGGTAGATACCCTCCTGCCAGGGAGGTGATGGACTTAAAATGAACAATGAGACATACATTTTGGAACTTGACCAATAGGAGAATTTGTTTTGCTGGACTATGCACATTTGTTATGAGGGTTTTCTTTTTCTTTTTAAAACTGTTTGGTAAGAGGGGCAGTGGGAGAGAGTGATTACAAATGCTTGCAAAAATTAATTGATTAATTACTAATTTTTTGAAAGAGTCTAAGCTCTTTGAGGACAGAGACTGCCTTTGCTTTCATATTGTATTCCCCACACTTAGCACAGCGCCTGTAACATAGGAAGCATTTTTTTCTTTCATTCATAATTGCACTAAGTTCACTTTTCACTTGATATAAGGGTTTGTTCTAGCCCAGTCACAAGGTTATAAGCCATGCTTTATCTTAATGCCTGGCGTTTTAACCATTAACTCTTGTTTCTATCTATTCCCAGCCCTGGGAATGGCAGCGACCTTCTCCCAATTCTGTTCCAGAGTGTTGGCCCTCTGTTCTTTGGTCATCTGGGCATAAGCCCATTGATTTGTATAAACAAAACCAACTACCTAACTTCAGACAATTAAGAGTCACCACCAGATGTCAGCACCCTGGAACAAAGCTCCATTTACCTGCCCTTGTTCTGGTGAATGAGGATTTTCCCCCTTCTGGAATAAAAGACAGTAGGAATCGATCTTAAGGGTTAAGATTTCAACACTCGCAACATTGAAATGTCTCTTTAATCTCTTTCTGCTATTCAAACAACAGCCAAGTATCTTTGGTCCTCATCAGGAGAATAGTGTCCATTTGGAATTGAGGGATTAATTCATCTTCTGGAGTCACAGTTAACACCCATTTGTAACCAGAATGGCCTTTGTTTTCTTTGAATGACTCAGCTTACCTTATTGAGCCTCTGGATGCTGTGGCTTGCTCTTCCCGGGGCAGGAAGCCCAGAGAGCATGGCAGGAAGCAGACAACTTCCTGTGTGATGAGTCATGGGGCTGGCTGAGGGGAGGTGTTAACGTCTACCCTAGGGGGAGGGGCCAAGTCAAGAACCAATCGGCCCTGGTCATTCAGGCAGCACTTGATGATGTCAAAAACCCTATAAGAGGGGAGAGGACAGCTTGAAGATCTCTCTTTCCTTTTCCGGTTGGTATGGGAGCAGTGGCAGGGAAGCGTGACTCTGGGCCAGCCCTTGCTCTCGGGCGGAGCCCAGATGTTGGTAACTATGAATTGTATTGGGTCTGTCTGTTATTTGTAATTTGTTTGTATTTTGGTTTTGAGATACTGGTTTTTCCCCGAACTAAACGAATGTTTTGAACCTCAGGGTGCTGGTTTTTTCCCCTGAAGTAAGTCAATGAATCTGTATTTGGTCTGTTGATGCTTGTCTGTATGCTCCCCTGAACTAACAGAATGCTAACTGAATGCTGGCGGTTTCCCCTGAACTAAATGAGTGTTGTCTGTATGCTAACTGAATGCTGGATTAAAGTAAGCTGGTCAACCCCTTCACCGTGCTTTCCTTGTTTAAGCAGATAAAAAGAACCTGTGCTTTCCCGGCAGCCCCCTGGGTCCCGGCAGCCCAGGAGGGATCTTTCGCCCCCATCGAAGCTGCTAGCTGGGTTGTTAAAACACCATTGACTCCCTTTGTAACAATCCAAGGTTCCTGACTGTCTGAGTCATGGGAGAAGCATGAGTAGAGGTAGTGTAGTTAAAAGGTCACTAATGAAAAGGTAGAAAACCTGGGTTTGGACACCTCCCCTGCTGCTGACTGCCTATAGGCAATCAATTAATCAACACGTATTCATTAATCTACTATGTTCTAGGCAGTATACTAGATATTAGAGGTACAAAGACAAAAGGAAAAGCCAAGTCTGCTTTCAGGAAATTTAAAGTATACATATATATATATATATATATACATCTACATGTGTGTGTGTATGTATACACATATATGTAAATGCAAAGCACATAGGAAATAAATACAAGGTTTTGGGGGGCAGCACTGGCAGCTGGGGGATCACACAAAGCTTCATGGAGAAGGTGTTGTATGACCAGAGTTTTGAAAGAGAGGGGGAATTCTAAATTTCATCATGTGTAAAGTGAAGAGATCAAGGTGATCTTGATGGCTCCTTCCAGTTATAGGTGCCGCAATGGATAGAGTGCTGGCCCTAAAGCCAGGAAGCCCTGAGTGAAAATCCTCCCTTGGTTGTTTATTAGCTGTGTGACCTTGAGCAAGTCACTCATTTTCTGTATGCCTCAGTTTCCTTAACTGTAAAATGGGGATAATAATGGCACCTCCCTGCAGGGTTGTTTCAAAGATCAAATGGGATGATATTTACAAAGTGCTTTGCAAACCTTAATAACGTGCTTTCTGATTATGATGATGAGGATCCTGCAATTCTTAGCCCCCACTAAAGCCTTTCTCCTGTATGTCTCTGTGGCATGTTGGTGACCTTGAATTCTCCAGGCTTCTGTTAATGGACAATGAGTTCTACCAAGCTCAAAAGGCTAGTATGGTCCAGTGATGGACTTTGTTTCTGTGACCCATGGAGTAGTTTGGTAAAGTCAGAGTCTCATCACATAGGGTGAGCCACATAAGGTAGGCTGTGGGGTGATGAATATTGGGGTCACAGCAACTCATGATGAAGAAGAAAGCCCTGGATTTGGAGTTGAAGGGTCCTGAGTTCAAATCCCATCTCTGCCACCTCCTCTCTATGTGATCTTGAATAAGTCACATTTCCCTGGCCCTCAGTTTCCTCTTTTAGCTCAAAATCTATGATCCTTTGATCCTAATTTCCACATTGATCCAAATGATCAGTAAGATGAATACAAATGAAAACAACTCTGAGTTTTCATTTCATACTGGTCAAATTAGCAAAGATGACAAAAGATAGTCATTGTTGGAGCGGTTTGGAAAGGCAAGCGTGCAAATGTACTATTGGTGAAGCTGTAAAATGATCCATCCATTCTGGAAAGTAATTTGGAATTATGCCAAGGAAGTGACAGATACGTCCATACCCCTTGACCCAGAGATCTCACTGCTAAGGATAATATCCCAAGGAAGCACATGATAAAATGGAAGGCTCTGTGATCTTAACTGCTTGTCTCTAGGTGTCTCAGCTTCCTCTTCTAGACCTCTAGGGTCCCTTCTACTGCAAAATCTCTGATCCTACAATCCTGGGAACTAAGGTGTGGAGGGATTTTGATCTCTGTGAGTAGAAAGCTTCAGGGATTCTCAAAATTTTCAATATGAACCTCACAGGAATGCTAGACACCCCTCCTCCTCCTTCCATGTCAACAATCTGGAGAGCAAATCCTAGGAGCACCTTATATGGAAAGATAACAACAAAACAAAAACTACCCAAAAGTCCCAGAGAAGGAAAGGTCTTTAGGAATGGGCCCTGTGGAGGATGAAGCCAAAAGAATTTAAACTCAGATTTACTTAACTGGTCACCAAATGCTAGCACTCTCCTTAAGATAATATATCCAAGAGTGTTTTTCCAGGCACAAGAAAGATGCAAGAAGCAAGGAAAAAAGCCTGGCAAAGCAAATTCCTTGTCCCTGGTGTATAATAGATCTCCCCAGACACGTGAGCCTAAAGAAAGCTTAATTAAATTTAATGGGCACATCTCTACAGAGTAGGGAGGCATTTTAATGGGGGTATTTCTGTTAGGGATGGACAAAAATCACTCTTCCCTGCCTCGCTGGTCTCTCCCTTAAACGAAGAAACAAACTTCTAGATGAGCTACCCGGCGATCAGGTTGCTCCGGTGACATGATACTCACATAAGAATCTTGGCTAGGCTGAAGGAGGGTTGCTTCAATTTGAGCTTGGGGGTGGGGGTATTGGAGGAGAATGAGTCATTTGCATTTTCCTGGTGGCTGTAGATGGCCTTGCGAAAGGGAGGAATCTGGCAAGGGTGGGGGGGAGGTGTAGTTAGGGGCTGTGGTGGGGAGGAGAGTCGGGTGATTATTTAAAACAGTGAATTAATAGTATGCATTTTGAGTAAATGGACATGAGAGATAAATGGAATCCCTAATGATGCTATCCTGCTAGGAAGGGTGGCAGCTGAGCTATGCTATATCCCTGGCAGAGATACAATGAAACGGAAGATGGGCTGGGTTGAAATGGTGCAAACCAGGAGCTTCCAACCTTTTTGAGTACAAGACTCCCTTTTTTTGATGGCAAAAAATTGGGAGTTGTCCATATGATGTAATACTTCCCACCCTCTAAGAATCTCTTGACTTTAGCAATTTCACATGATGTGAGCATCACCCCCCTCCTACTACTCCCACCATCACCATCACCTCTCCAATGTCAACAGTCTGGGGAAATTACGTGGAAAAACAGCAACAACAACCAAAATAAAACAAAAACCACCCAATACTTCTAGAGGAAGAGAAGTCTTTATAGTTGTTGTTTTTGTGACCCCATCTGGGGTTTAGCAGGGCCCCTGACTCCAACAAACCTTAGCTCAAGACCCACCTTCTACGCAATGCCTTTCCTAATCTCCCCAATTGCAAATGTTCTCATTCTCCAAATTTCTTTGTATTTATTCTATTTAAATTAATATATGTACATGTCTTCCCCAGAGAATGCAAGCTCCTTGAGGACAAGACTATTTCATTTTTGTCCTTGTAAGCCCAACACCTAACATACTGGAGGGTATACAGTAGGCTCATTATTAACGCTTGCTTGATTGGTTAATTGGTGGTGGAGGAGTAATGGAGGGTGGAGAGATGTTGGGACTGGGCGTATGATTTTTTTTTTTTTATCAATGTAAGGAATTGGCCTAATGCCTCTGCAGCCAGAAGAGCTGGGTTCAGATTCCACATTGAATATACCATCTGCGATCTTGAATTGTCCGCCTTTCTGCACCTCAGTTTCTTTTCTCTAAAATGAGAGGAATTGGTCTAAATTACTTCTGAGGTCTCCTCCAACTCTATACCTATGAGCTCCACTGAGGAATCTCCTTGTACCAATGCATCAAGGAATGCATCACCCACTGCCATATATTGCAAAGAGTTGGCTGGGGACCCTGAGAGGTTAAGTTACTTACCCGGAGTCACACAGCCCATATATGTCAGGCAGGACTTGAACCCAGATTTTTCTGACTTAAAAACTAGCTTTCTATCCACTTTGCCACCCTGTCTCTCAGTATTATACTATTAATATCTGGTAATTGACATAGGATGACAGAAAGCCACCATGTATTCAGCAATGCTTTTAAAATAATTTTTATTTTATCAGTCACAACAGTATCTCTAAATTTTGGAAAAATGGTAGTATGTATATAAGTATGGTGTGTGGACAAAGGACTGATCTGAGTCAGCCTGAATTCACACAAACAGGATGTGTGACCTGGACAGGGTTCTTGACCTCTTAGTGCCCCAGGAAACTTTAAGATGAAAAGTTATAGATCATGGGCACTGAGTGGAGGAAGTTTGCTGATAGGATTCTTTACATTGAAGAAATCATAGGTCTGCCTTACCTTTCCAATGCTATTTTTAAAAAAATGGTAGTATTCTGTGTGGTGCGGGTCGGGGCAATGATGTAAATGGTAAATGTTTAACAATTTGCTCTTTGAGGGGAAAAATGTACCTTTGCATTATTAACATTTTCTCCATCATTTAAGTCTATAAATCAACAAAATAATAAAATAAGCCCTAATTTGTAGCATCTATCCATTTCAAAGTATAAATGCTCACAATGAAAATTTAACCAACCAACTCTCATTTGGTTTTAACTCACCTGAGTTAGCTCTAGCACATCCCCTGTGGAAGCCTTTGGTGGTGAGGGGCGAAGCGGGAGATTGTATTATAATCAAATAAGAAACAACCACTGCCCCTTCTTCCATTCTCTCTCAATGGGATCTCTGTGTTGTGCACTACCCACTGGACTAGACAATGACCTCCAATGACATCAGTTAACGTTTTAATCTACACTTAACTTTTTTCTGTGATGCTTAGATAAGAACACTTGAATTTTCCTCCAAAATGTTTGTAGCTTCCTTTTTCAAAGACCAAAACTCAAATGAATTCATGGGAGCTAATGTATTCTCTTCTGAAATGTCTCTTTACCCTTGTCTATTCAACTTTCACATGACAATTTTTCATTATATTGATTCTGTGTCAGTTTTTTTTCCAGAAAAGGAAAAAAATCATCAATTTTCCCTTTATGATTTTCTCTACTGTCATCAAACACATCGAGAGGCATGAATTTTATCCTTCCCACCTTAATGACATGCATTTCTATTTGATAATAATATGCTGGAGAACTTACAAGTATCTTGAAGTTAAATTTCTCTTTGCCTTCCAACAGTTCTGATGAGGAAAATCCCACAGAGACATCATTGGAATGTCTATGGAGAAGGGGGTAGAGGCAGAGGAGGTCCTGGGAGGAGCTGGGAAGATCTTGGGGTGGGTAGAGAAGAATTTAGGAGAACAACCACACAGTTAATAGAAGCTTACAGAGAAAGGATCAGAGTTTGAGATCTGGAAAGACCATAGCTTGAAATTTCTCAGGTTATTGCCTTCTTTTTACAGATGATCTCTGGAGAGATAAAGCAATTTGACTAAAAATCACCCGGGGGTCAGTGCCTCAGCTGGGATTTTAACTGAGGTTCTCAGACCACAGATCCAGGGTTCTTTCTCTGTCTCACACTGCTGTGTTGTAATCAATTTCACACTAAAACAGCTCATTGAGCTCTGTTATAAGAGGGCTTGGGTAGACTTCCCACTTTTATGAGTCATAGTGAGGAGAAGAGAGTAGGTTATATGAGGCTTTGTGTCAGTTTCTAGAATTCTGGCTAGCATGGCAGAGACCATTGGTGATGAGGGTGGGTTGTCCAGAAAGCTCAGAGCTCACTAAAAGCAGAGGCTGGTCATCTGTTATGCCTTGAGATCATGGAATCATAGCTTTAAAATATAAAAATGGATGTCAAATCATCAGGTCCTTATTTTGCAGAGGAAGAAACTGAGATCCAGAAAGGCATAGGTAACAGAGTTGGGATAGAAAGGATGGTCTCAACCTCATTGTCAGTCAGCTGCTGACCCCAGGCTCTGCAGCTCAGGAGGATTTGGTCTTAAGTTCTGCAACTGGGAGGGGAGAAGGTGGAAGAATGGGAGAGGGGAAATACAAAAAAACTCAGAGCAGAATCATAGAATTTTAGAGATGGAAATTACCTTTGAGTGCTGACTTATGATTAGCTGTTTGGTTGGGCAAATCACTCTCTCTGGCCCTTTTTGCTTATCTGTCAAACAAAGAAGTTGAGTTAGTTGATTTCTTTCTAACGCCCCTTCCAATGCTAAATCCTAAGATCATTCGTAATGAAATGACAAAGAGAAGGGGAAACAGATGGACAGACAATGGGAATTATGCCAGAAACCTGTGCTAAGAACCATTTTTTTCCTTTCTAGAAACAAAATATGGTTCCTATCATCACTGACAGAATGAGCTAATCAGTTGATAATGATTCGTAGTCTAGAATCAAATCATTAGGAACCAATATGGCCCAATATCCTCATTAATTTCATAACTCCCTAAAGCAGTATAGACTTCCTAAACAGACTGTATAATTCGTCCTAACACCTCGTTCAAATAAGGATATGTAATGTCATTCTCACCCAGTACCGACCTGAATTCCTTTTTATCGGTGGTTTCATTTCTACTGAAGACAGCTTGCATTTATAAAAGGAAGGACAAGACATCCGTCCTGTCTGTCAACACAGCAATGAAATGCAGTACCCAACACCCTCATTTAATATGCTAATTGGTGCAGGGGTAGATTTCTTCTTAAGAAAAGCAATTGCGGAGAGAAATGAAATGGGAGGTTCTATTCTCTAAATCTGTTCTATCTCCTCCTCCCCTCCCCCAAACCCACACACACACACACAGTCTTAACCCTCCCATCCCCTCCTGCTTCCCAAAGTAACAGGGTAAATCTCTCAGGCCAAGCTTTGGATGTCTGCAATACAAACATCTTTTAATGAATACAATACATTATAAATGAACAAACATCTGTCTCTGTGGTATTTAAAATGGTTCCCATTCTGGTTCCAGTCTATTTTTTCAAACTGATTTCACATTTATTCCCTTATCACTCAATCTTTGGTTCAGCCAAATCAGCCAGCTTAATGTCATTCATACATGGTATTCTGTCCCCTCCATTCATACTTCTGCATAGAATTCCATGGCTGAAATGCACTATCTCTTCTGCTCTGCCTCTGGGAACTCCCAAAGGCTTCATTTCAGTACCAGCTCCAACACGAGGCCTTTCCTGATTCTCCCTCCTGTCAACAAATCATTTTGCATTTGCCTTACATATATTTTGTTTGATCAAGTGAGATGACATTTTGCAGGGTGCTTTGCAAGCCTTAAGATGCTATATAAATGTTTGCTATTAGCCATTATTTTTATGTAGCTATGTACTATTCAGTAGAGTGTAATTACCTTGAGTGAAAATTCTGTTGTTTTTGTATCCCCAGTACCTAACCCATAGTAGATTTAATAAATGTTGAATAGAAACATTTGTTAATCACCATATTGTCAGTCTTTGTATAAATCCCTTATAATCCCTTTCATGATCATTTATCTCCCTTGGTGTTTCAAACATCAGTCCTGAGTGTTGCAGTGGATAGAGGGTGGCAGTTGGAGTCAAGAAGACCTCAGTTTGAATCATATCTCAGACACTTATTAGCTGTGTGACCCTGGGCAAGTCATTTAACTTTTCTGTGTGTTAGTTTCTCAAGATCAAATGAGTGAACCTAGGTAAAACCCTGTGCAAACCTTAAAATGCTTATTAAATGCTATTATCATTAAATCTGACAAATATTTATTAGGTGCCTCTATGTGCTTAGAAGCAGTGTATGGTAGTGGATTGAATCAGTCAACTAGTCAGTCAACCAGCATTTATGAAGCCCTTTGAATGTCACCAGGCACTGTGCTAAGTGGGGATACAAAGAACAGCAAAAAAACCATGGTGCCTGACCTCAAGGAGCTCATATTCTAATGGAAGACACAACAGGCAAACATCTATGCACATACAAGACATATACAGAGTAGATTTAAGGTAATCTCAGAAGAAAAAGCGTTGGGAGGAGGGTGGGAAACAACCATGAGAAAACCTCTAAGAGAGATGATCTCAGAGCCAAGATGATCTTAGTTTCTTCATGTATAAAAGAAGAGAGCTGAACTAAATGGTCTTTGAGGTCCCTTCCAGCTTTTAGACCTCCCTAATTACCTCATTATCCCACCCACCACAGCATCATTTCCAAACCCTTTTATTGCATAGTTCACTCTCCTTGCACCCTCTCTCTCAGTGAGAACTTTGTCTCATATATCACTGAAAAAAATTGAGGCCATTTGCTGAGAGCTCCTCCACATTTCATATCCCTTAGCTGCCAATAAGTTCTCTTACCTTGACAGTACACTTTCCAAGGATGTCCACATAGATGATGAGGTTGACACATGCATTGCCAGAGCTAGCTCAGTGTTTGGGAGGCTCTGAAGGAAAGTGTGGGAGAAAAGAAGTGTTAGACTGACTACCAGACTGGAGTTCTACAGAGCCATTGTGCTGACCTCATTGTTGTATGTCTGCGAAACCTGAACAATTTGCCAGTGCTCTGACAGGCAACTGAATCACTTCCATTCCAGTTGTCTTAGAAAGATTCTGAAGATCATCTGGCAAGAAAAGGTACCTGACACTGAGGTCCTTTCTTGAGCTGACCTGCCAAGCATTCAAACTCTACCACAGAGAGTGCAACTCCAATGGGCTGGCCACATTGTTCAAATGACAAATGTATGTTTGCCTAAAAGACTATTTTATAGAGAACTCACACAAGGCAAGCGTTCACATGGTGGTCAGAAGAAGAGACACAAGGACATTCTCGAGGTCTCTCTGTAGAACTTTGGAATCAATTTGTGACAGGGGAGACACTGGCAAAGGACTGCCCAACATAGTATGACCTCATCGAAGAAGGAAATCTGCTCCATGAGTGGAGCAGAATTGCAGTGGCTCAAAAGAAATGCAAGATGCACAAATTTAAGAGACATCTCCACTGCAAATGTTCATGTGGACCATTTGCGCCTGACCTGTGGTAGAGCCTCTGAGCTCACATTGGTCTGATCAGCCACAGTTGGATGTACTGTACCTTGACTCCACCATGGTGATGTCATTTTGGCCCTCCTCAAGAATAAAGGACAACAACCACCCACCCACCCACCCACCCAATCTCTTTTACCCTGCTTCACATGAAGATGGCTCTTCTCCTTACCAGGGCAAATCCCTCTGTATACACAAGTGATCCTCATCTATCCTGTCTTCTCCAGCTGATAGCCCTCTCTATGATCTCCACTCTCTCAATCTTCAATCTCTTCCTGTCTACCAGTAGCTTCCCTATTATGGACAAACATGCTCATTTCTCTCCCATCCTCAAAAACTCTCACTTGATCTATTCCTTTCCAGTAGCTATTGTCCTATACTTATCTCCCTTTCATTACTAATCTTGAGAAGGCCATCTATAATAGAAGCCTCCACTTCCTTCCCTCTTCCACTCTCTTCTTAACTCTGTAGTCAAAGTTCCAACTTCGTCATTCAAATGAAACTCCTCCTACCAAAATTACCAATGATCTCTTAATTGCCAGATCTAATGACCTTTTCTCGTTGTTCACCTTTCTTGACCTCTTTGCAACTTTTGACATTATCGATCACTCTTTTCTTCTTGATACCCTCTTCTCTCTAGGTCTTCATGACATTACACTCCCCCGGATCTCCTGCCTGTGTGATGGCTCCTTAGTCTTCTTTGCTAGATTTTTATCCCCCAAGGTTCTGTCCTGGGACTTCTTCTCTTTCCCTCTATACTATTTCCCTTGGTGATCTCATCAGCTTTCATCGATTCAACAATTACCTCTATGTAGATGATTCCCCAATTTATTTGTCCATCCCTGACTTTTCTCCTGAATTCCAGTCTGGTATCCTCAACTGCCAATTAGACGTCTTAAACTCACAATGTCCAAAATTGAACTAATTATCTTTCTCATAAACCTTCCTGTCTTTCTACCTTTTCTTTTACTGTTGAGGGTAACATCATCCTCCCAGAAACCTACTTTCCCAGCCTTGTCATCCTTGACTCTTCATTCTCTCTCATGTCTTCATATCTAAGCAGTCATCAAGTCCTATTCCTTTGATCTTTGTAGGACCTTCTCTCTCCTCTGACATTGCTGCCCCTTGGTACAGGTCCCTATCACCTCACACCTAGACTACTGCAATAGCCTTTTGGTTCATCCATCTGACTCAATTTTCTTCCCACTACTGTCCATCATCCACTCATCTGAGACCTAATGCTCAGGTCTGACCATGTAACCTTTCTCCCTCTTGTTCAATCAATTCCAGAGACTTCTTATTACCTCCGAGATCAAATATAAAACTCTCTATTTGGCTTTTAAAGCCTTTCTACTTTTCCAGTCTTCCTGCCACATACTCTGAAATCCAGTGACACTGGACTCTGCTGTTCCTCTCATAAGACACTCCATATCCTGAATCCTGACATTTCCCACGGCTGGAATTCTCTCCCTTTTAATCTCTGCCTCTTGACTTCCTTTGGGTCTCCAATAAAGTTCTCCTTCTAAACGAAGCCTTTCCCTAGAACCCTTAATCTTAATGCTTTCCCTCTGAAACTCTTCCCAATTCATCTTTTCTGTGTCTTACTTGTGCATAGTTGTTTTCATGTCATTTCCTCAATTAGACTGCTCTTGAAGAGCTCACAGGGTCTGTCTTTTGCTTTTCTTTGCATCCCCAGTGCTTAGCACAGTGCCTGACACATAGCAGGCACTTAAATGCTTGATGGCTGACTGTCGAGGTTATCAATGAGTAAACAGAAGTTCCTATCCTCATGGAACTTTCAGCATAGAAGGGGTAGACACTTTCTCATACTATGTGTCCCTTCTCTTTCTTCCATGGAGTGGGAGAAATTTTGGTCTAGATTAGGGCAAGAAAAGAAATAAGAAGAAGCTTTAGAAGAGACACTCCAGAGTGGATTGGTGGCTCTACTTCTTGCCAGGGTCAGCCATGGAGTTCGCTCGCTCTGCTTCATGAAGGGATTATGTAGTCTAGAAATGCTTGCAGGTCCCTATTAGGAACAAGACAAGACAAGATTGAGGAAATCACCAAGCTTCTCTCTTGTAGTTAGAGCTACTTCCCACTCTGGATTATTCACACCCTGAGAGGTCCTAAGCTACTGTCTGAACACTGGTCCTGCTGGATGCATGAGTGGAACCCTGAATCTTGAACAGTATGGTATTATTTAGTCCACACTCTCTTGTCCACTCAAAGAAAAACTGATTGTGCTTTTCCCAGAACTCAAAAATTTTAAGCAGTTTCTGTGATGTCTGGAAATTTCCAGGGTATAAAGGGCACTAGGAGAGTAGTTATATTACACAGTTTTCTTGTTATTTATTTGTTTATTGATTCCAGGCCAAGGATAAAAGCACTGTATGCTTTTCCTGGTGTTTGTTTGCTTCTGCGGAGACTTGACTCCCTTATGCCATAGTCATGTGACCAGAACTCACTGAAATATGTTCATTTCTAGGAAGGGGTTGGGTTTGCCAATACCTGGGAACCCAGAAGTGTTCTTATTGGATAGAGACCTGACCTCTGATTTAATTGATAAAAGGAATGGAAGAGGAAGGTTATTCTACCAATGTAAGTTGACTCCTCTTCTTCATTTTATGAGAGTTGTCTAAAACAGTGAGAGGTTAAGCAATTTCCAGGGTCACACAGCCAGTGTGTCAGAAGTGGGACTTAAAGCCGGGCCTTACTGACTGGAAGGCCAGTCTCTATCCACTATGTCATGCTCAAATCCACCCATAGATGACAAGTCAGTACTGCCCCAAGGAGAGCTGGATCTAGGGAAACATTGATTCTCTGAGAACCACGGGCATGCCTACTCAGTAGAGTACATGCAATTAACCCCTAGGGATAAGCATAGCACGAGCCCAGCCTCAGATCCTCTTTACTGAACAGCATCGGGGGATTAGCCACTCATGTTGATTCCCATTTACAGTACCATGGGCAAATCACTTACATTCCCTGAGAGTCATTTTCTGTGTCTATAAAATAGGTATCCTAATACCTGTAGTACCTACTTCACAGGATCGCTGGGAAGCTCCAGTGAGTGTCAAACACTCTACAATCCTGAAAGCACTATAGAAACCTGTTATTATTGCTTTATCAAGTGATTTGGGGATAGTTTAGGCTTGAATGAGAAGACGGAAGGGAGTCTCTCTGAAGGAAAAAAACAAATTTTTTTTAATAGAAACCTTTATTTGGCACTAAGACATTCACAAAGCATTTGATGACATCCCATTCCATCTCTAGAACAGAGGTTCTCAACGTTTTTAATCTCATGAACCCCTTTGCCAGTCTGGTGAAGGCTAGGACCCTTTCTCAGAATAATTTGTTGCCTACACTCATAATTTAAGAAAATACCAAATTTCATGTAGAGATTCCTGAAAATAAAGATGTAATTTTTTTGCATCCGTAGTCATAGAACCTCTGAAATCTATGCAGGTGCACCTTCGGGGTTTGTGGGCTCCGGGTTAAGAATTTCTATCTTATAGCTGATTCTTCCCTATGCTTTATCTCTCTGGTCCCAAACTCTAACTTTTGTAGGGAATTCTACCCCCCACCCCAATATATCTATTTTCTGCACAAGTCCATGGAACCCAGCTATGTTGGTGGAGGTAGGCTAGTGGGATGGTGTTGAAGTTCTATAGGAATAACTGGTTACGGGCTGATGCAAGAGACACAATGAATGTTGAAAATCATCTCACAATATAATAATCAACGGGTAATATGAGCTAGGGGTTAGTTCAATAAAATGTGAAGGCTTTATTAATGACCCCGTTTGCTGTCCAACATCACATTTCATTTTCTTTTTCAAGGCCTCATGTTGGTGGGGCCCAAGAATAAATTCTCGATGAAACCTCCATCATATGTTTATAAATACACTAACATTAGCATTTTACTTCCTCATAAATCTGCTCCAAAGAGTCAAGTGAAAGATAGAAAGCCCTGTAAAACAATGATATATCCTCAGCTCACCAGCCTTGACTAGCGGTCCATTCATCCTGACGGCTGTTCCTCAAACATCGCTCCCTCTTGCTCATGCCCCCTCATTTAAAATCCATTTTAATTTAAAGATGCGCGAGGCAGTCCTAGTGGTACATTTACTCATCCTAGTTATATATCATGGAGCAAGGAAAAGAAAATTGTTTAATCTAGAGATACGGTTCAATGTGGTCACCACTGAACAGTGGAGTAATTACCGTATCAGCCCCGCTAAAAATGCACTCAGGGTGTTCTGTGACCTATCATGTGCTAATCTGCATGGTGAAGTATAGCTTCATAACTATAAATTGCTGACTTAATTAAAACCAGGACCTTTCTGTCATTTAATTACAGGGAGAAAGGTTATTGCTTAAATGCAATTTTCCAAATGTGATTTCTTAACAGTTATTAACGGCTTCACCATCATTTATTGTTTCAGATTTTTCAATTTGAAAATAGTCCCCGTGACAGAAGTAATGACTTCATGAAAAACTCAATCTAGGGGGAGGCGAGCGAGACCATTTGTTTCTCCTAAGTGGAGCAGACAGGAAACTTGAAAATGTCACGGAAGGATCCTACGATTGCTCTCACTTCAGAGGAGTAATTAAAAATGACGAGGTTGGATGAAAGGTGAAGAGATGGGGTTTATGACCATTTCAAGGGGTCCTCCCCCATCCCTTGTTTGCCTACATATTGGGCCTACATGAAAAGCTCTCTTTTAAGATCTGAATACTTTGATGAAAGTATTCTCCAGATGGGTATTCCTTCCTCTGAAGCAGATCTCGACCCTTCCAGACCTTAGTATCATGAGATACTGAGTTGGAAAAAAAAAAAAAACCAACCTCATAGTTAACCTTTTGGTGATGAACTTAGCTAATATGTGACAGTCACACAGACCACCATTGCATCTATATTTTAAATTCTTTCACTTCAATTACAGGTCCCAACAAGGGCCCTTCCTGTTTCACCCACGTATTTTGTTAGTGTTCTCCCCATCCTGAAAATACTTCGTATTAATTTTGTACATTTTCTGTATTTTCTTGTTGTTGTTCAGTTGTTTTCAGTCATGTCTGACTCCTCATGAGCCCATTTGGGGTGGTCTTGGCAAAAATACTGGAGTGGTTTGCCATTTTCTTCTTCAGCTCTTTTTACCAATGAAGAAACTAAGGTAGACAGGGTTAAGTGACTTGCCCAGGATCACATAGCTAGGAAGTGTCTGAGGCCAGATTTGAACTCAAGAAGATGAGTCTTCCTGACCCAGGCCTGGCACTCTGTTCACCCCTCCTCCTAGATTCCCATATCTGCGTCTAAGTTGGTTCTTATTCCCCCACCCCCACCCCAATAAAAACCTAAGCTTTATTTTTTTTGGTCTTTGTATCTAGAACAGTTAGCACAAAGGTTCTCAGTCTTTTGTTTCTTGGACGCTTGTGGTAGTCTGGTGAAGTCTACAGATTCCTTCTCAGAATAACATTTTTAAATGCATAAATCAAAGTACATAGGATTCCAAAGGAAAACAATGGATATTGAAATTGAGTCTGCAGACAAAAACTTCAGTCTCACGTGATCTAGGAAGAGATCTACTAACTTTATGTATTTCCAAAAGGTGATGAACTTAAATGACATTTAGAGATATCTGTGAAGCTGGAATGTGAAATAAAAATATTTGTGATTTCTATTGGTGACAACATCAGGGGTTCTGCTGCTACTATGGTGGTCTGTTGCCTACAATCATAATGTAAGGAAATGGAAAATTTCAGTGAGAGGTTAATGAAAATAAAAATGTATTTTTCCCCAACCAAGTTCACAGAGGTCCTGAAATTGACCCATAACTCTCCCCTCCCCCCACTTCACTCCTATTCCCCCATCCTGTGGATCCCAGCTTAGGATCCCAACCTAGCCCAATACCTGATACAGGTTGCTGTTGTATCTGTGATTTAATTGGCAAAATTTTTACTAAGAAAACTCACTCTCCCAATGCTGGTCAGCTCCTACTCTATAACTTAGAGTCTCAGAGAGTTTTCTAGAACACTGAGAAGTTAATGACTAGCCCAGAGTCATATAGCCAGTATGTGTCCAAAGACAGACTTTAACATGGATCTTCTTGATTCCATGACTGGCTCTCTATCTCTTTAGCTTCTATGCACTTCACACATAGTAGGCACTTAGTAAGGGCTCTTGAATCAAAGTGATTGAGTAGGCCTGACAGATCTTCAAAAGCCCAGGGCTCACCTCCACACAAGGATGAAGCATTGAAGGAAGACCTTAGGGTGGAGTTACAAACTCTGTGCAGTGGGAAGACAAGTCGATCATTATTATGAACGCCATCTTGGGCCAAAGCTTAGAGCTGTATCTGTGAGCATTCCGCTGGCAGACATGAAGTGGTGGAATTTAGTAGAAAAAAATGTTAAATAAGAAGAATCAACTTTATTATATTTTAATATATAAATTATATATTTCTTTTAAAAATACATATCAGCCCAGAGTATGATAAAGTGGGGGCTATGTTAGACTTTGAGGAGAGCTGGTGGGGTGGTTGTGCCTTTCTTAGGGTGTGGCCTGGAGGGGAGAAAGTCTATTCCAGGATATAACAAGGCTTCTTTGTAGCTAAAGGCCTGGACACTTCTGGTCAAAGGAAGGGGAGGCTGGGAGCTGTAGAAGATAGCCGTTAGAAAGCAATGGAGAAGGAAGGGAGTATGATTAAGGAAACCAGAAGGTGTCTAGGCTACTCAAAGGCAAGAAAAAACTCCTGGAACAAGGCTTCTGCCATTGACAGTGGAGAAAATCAGAGAGGAGAGGCTAGTGTAGCTTGAAACGAAATTTTCTATTTTGGGGCAAAGCCCCAGTAGTTGTGCCTTGGCTGTGGCTCTGACTGGAGTGGGTTTTTTTTCTGACTCTGCCACTTTGTAGTTGAGGGGTAGGTCATTAACTCTTCTGTGCCTCAGATCCCAGACAGAGAGAAAAAGAGAAAGACAGAGAGACAGGGAGACAGAAACAGAAACAGAAAAAGAAACACACACACACACACACAGATAGAGAGACAGACACAGACAGGCATGGACAAAGGGAGAGTTGGAAACAGGCAGAGACATACAGACAGTGAGACAGAGACAAAGAGAAAAATGCACAGAGAGGAGAGTGTGGAGAGATAAAGAGAAGGAGAGAGAAAAGGAGAGAGAGAAGAAAGAGGAAAGACAGAAACAGAGACACAGAGAAGAGAGAGAAAGGAGAAAAGGAGAAAGAAGGGGAGAAAGAGAAGGAGAGAGAGAGAGGAGGAGAGACAGACAGAGACAGATAGAGACAGACAGACAAACAGAGATAGAGAGAGAAGAGAGGAAGGAGAAGAGGAGGAGGAGGAGGAGGAGGAGGAGGAGGAGGAGGAGGAGGAGGAGGAGGAGAGAGAGAGAGAGAGAGAGAGAGAGAGAAGATAATAGCACTTGTACTATCTATCTCATGGAGCTGTTATGTGGATAGAGCTTTGCAACCCAAGATGCTATGAGCATGTGAGTCATTATTAGTATCTGTAGACCTTTACTATGATGAGTTTTTAATTATGCAGCTGGGAAATAGATCTAAGTGTCTTTTAGACTGTGATTTCTCTAGCTCTGGAATGTCTTCTTCTATGGGTTGTCTAACCCCAAGGAGGCTGGGCAAAATAGATGACAGTCCCCTGAGAGGGAGTAACCATTGATTGACATCTATGACGTTTCTACTGGTACCATATAACAGATTTTGAAGGTCAGTCACTGCTCCTTTCATTAAGTTCTAGCCTTTATCTTCTGTCCAAATGGGTCAAGGAAAGTGATGAGCCATCATCCTGTGACAATGATGCTGTACGGCAGCAATACTGAATACCCCAGAATCCAAGCTTGAGCTCACCCAAAGGACAATGGAGAGATACATGGTGGGCATGAGCAGCATGCAGGGCATTACCAACCAAGAACTGGGCAAGAAAAGGGGAAGAGAGAATGTCATCAGAGAAATATAAAACTAAATGAAGTGGACAGTCAGGGCTTCATATGTAATTCGCCATGTCTGTGTATCTTTGTGCAAGGAAATATTCATGTTTGTTTTGTCAAGTTCGAATTGATTAAACAGAACTATAGAAAGAAAGGCAGCTTGATGGTATAATGGATAGAGTGCTAGGCTTAGAGTCAGGAAGACTCATCTCCTTGAGTTCCAATCTGGCCTCAGACACTTACTAGCTGTGTGACCCTGGGTGAGTCACTTCACCCTGTTTGCCTCAGTTTCTTCATCTATAAAATGAGCTGGAGAAGGAAACAACAAACCACTCCAGTATCTTTACCAAGAAAACCCAAATGGGATCACAAAGAGTCAGACATGACTGAAAATGACTAAACAAGAATGACAACAAATACATGTCTGGAAAAAGCAGCTAGCCACAAAGAGCAAGAGATCTCCATTGGACAGTCAATTTGCTGCATTGATATTTAAGCATTTTTCATCCTTTTTTTAAAAAAACTAATTAATTAAATTTTCAATTAACAAGCCTTTATTTGCTCTCCTCATCCCTGTTGAAAACAAAATAGAAAAACAAATCCCTTGTTACAAATATGTATGGACCAGCAAAACAAATTCCCATGTTGGCAAATGTCCAAAAATGAATATAATAATAGCTAGCACTTATTTAGCATTTTTAAGGTTTGCAAAGTGCCACCAAGTATTTTCTCATTTGATCCTCTCAACAACCCTGGAAGGTTGGTGCTTGATAAGACATATGGATGGGCTTCGGTATTCCTCGTTGGAAGGAATATTCCCATGGGTGAGATTGCAGATGTGTAAAAGTGTGGAAATGGATAGATGGGAACAGTCTGGACAATGTAGCATCAAAACATCTTCATTTGCTTGGAATACTTTGTTTTTCACACGTTGTTGTTGTTGGGAACTTATTTTCCATTTTAATTTTGAGATCATTGTACTCCGTGATGCACAGCCATATGATATCTGCAGAAGAATATTGGTATTAAAGAAACTGGTTTTTATAGAAGCACTTTACAAACAGGATTTCATTTGATCCTCATAACTATGCTGGGAAATAAGTACTATCATTATCACCCCCATTTTACAGAGGAAACTGAGGTCCAGTGACTTATCCAGGGTCACATAGCTAGTAAGTGTCTAAGGTCAGGTTTGAACTCAGTTCCAATGCTCTATCCACTGTGCCACCCAGAAAATTTTCCCTTCAGATCTCATGTAACATTTTGTTCCATTCCTCTCCAATATACTTAACATCAGTCAGACCACAAGTATTTTTTTTCCTTTAAGAGAGATGGGAGGTTTTGGAAGTTTTTAGTTCTCTAATAGTATTTTGTTTTCACAATTATATCTAAAGACAATTTTAACATTCATTTTTATAAAATTTTGAGTTCCAAATTTCCCCCCTCCCTCCTCCCTCCCCTCTTCCTAAAATGGTAGGCAATTTGATATAAGTTATATATGTACAGTCATATAAACAATATTTCACTATTAGTTACAATTGTGAAAGAAGAAACAGACTAAAAGGGAAAAAAACCATGAAAAAATAAAGTGAAAATATTATGCTTCTATCTGCATTCAGACTCCATCAATTCTTTCTCTGGATGTGGATAGCATTTTCCATCATGAGTCCTTTGTAAATTGTCTTGGATCATTATATTGCTGAGAAGAGCTGTCATTCATGTTCGATCATCACACAATGTTGCTGTTACTGTGTACAATGTTTTCCTGGTTCTGTTCATTTCACTTCACATCAGTTCATATGAGATTTTCCAGGTTGTTCTGAAATCCTCCTGCTCATTATTTCTTATGGAACAATAGTATTCCATTACATTCATGTACCATAGCTTGTTCAGTCATTCCCCAATCGATGGGCTTGCCCTCAATTTCTAATACTTTGCCTCCTCAAAAAGAGCTTTGATAAATATTTTTGTACATGTGGGTACTTTTCCTTTTTTATGATTTCTTTGGGATACAGACCTAGTAGTGGTATTGCTGGATCAAATGGTACATGCAGTTTGGTTGCCCTTTTTGTATAGTTCCAAATTGATCTCCAGAGTGGTTGGATCAATTCACAACTCCACCAACAGTGCATTAGTGTACCAATTTTCCGCATCCTCTCCAACATTTGTCATTTTCCTTTTTTGTGGCATTAGCCAATCTGATATATATGAGATGGTACCTCAAAGTCATTTCAATTTGCATTTCTCCAGTGAATAGTGATCTAGAACACTTCTTCATATGACTATAGATAGCTTTGATTTCTTCATCTGAAAAACTGCCAACCACAAGCATTTCTAAGAGCCTGCTATGTGCTGGGCACTGTGATGGGTACGAAGAATACAAAGAAAAAGAATGAAATAATCTCTAATCATGAAGAGCTTATTATTTAATATTTTGTATTATGTATTCTGTTCTTGTGTTTTGTTTTGTTTCATCCTCTCCTTATGTTGTTTGCTCCATGGTGAAGGCAATGTGTCTCAAGTTTTATATTCATCTCAGTAATAAGTTCAATGCTCCATATATGGTATAGGTTTCATCAATGTTTGGTGAATGCATGAATGAGTGAGAGCCAATGGATAGAGAGCCAGTCATGAAGCCAAAGAGAGACCTGGGTTCAAATCTTGCCTTTGATATATTCTGGCTGTGACCTCAGCAAGTCATTTAACCTCAGTTTCTGGTGCAGCCCTCTAAGACTGTAAGTTTCCAAGAAGATGCTGACCTGCACTGATGGAGAGACTTTGCCCATCTGGGAGTTCTATATACCAATAAAATTGCAGGACTAGTTTCTACCCTATGAAAAAATGATAAATATTGATGGACCAATAGAGCACTAGACATTTTGATGTGATCATATTCAAATGTGTGCTTTATTATAGAGATGGAGCTAGAAAAATTTGCCAGAATACAAACATAGAGATGGGACATTAGGACCTGCTCACTAGTAGGCATTCAACATCTACTTGCGGACTGCTGCCTCCTCCTCCAAATGGTTGAAAGGTTGAAACAGTTGAGGGCAGGCACTGTTCTGAGCTTAATAAATGTTTAATTAAGTTAAATTGAACATCTCTAGTAACAGGAACTGCAATGTCTTTGAAGATACATATTCTATATTTGTAGAGCTCTAATTATTTGGAAGTCTTTCCTTATATTGAGTCAAAACATGCCTTTTTGATACTTCCAATGACTCCTATTGCTACAATGGCTCCTATTGCTACTACCCAATTACTCCCATATCTGTATTCTGAGGAAAAGCAGAACAAATGTCATTCCTCTTCCACAAGATGTCCCTTCTTATACTTGAAGACAGCTACCATATCTCCCTTCAGTCTTCTCTTCTCCCTAGTCTCTTTAAGTAATTCTTGTATGACATGACTTCTTTGCTCTACCAGGATAAGCAGGTCTAGAGATTAGCTAAAACAATCCTCTTGTACCTCTTCCATTTCCTTTGTCTTTATAGTTCCAAGATTGGTTGGAGGATCCAGGCTTTTGGAAATGCAGCAGCCAGACCTTTCTCCTATATTAGAAGTTTACAGGAGGGAAAAGATTTGTTTCCCAGAATGGCAATACTCCAAATGCCAATCTCAGACAAGATCTGCCTTTGTTACTAGTTCAGGTTCATTCTTTTGAATACACTTTTCAGTTGGGATATTCCTATTTCCTTTCAATTGAAATATTTTCCAAATTCACCATCCAGTGACTCATTATACCATGGAGGTGATTCAAGGTTCTCAAAGGCCAGGCTAACATAGGTATCCTTTGGGTCCTTAACTTCTTTGTTTTTCAGTCCCTCCTTTGGCAGTCTGGTGAAGCCTTTGGACTCCTTATAAGAAGAATATTTTTTTGAATTTTATCATTTTTATTTAATATTTTAGTTTTCAACACTCCTTTCCACAAGATTTTGAGTTACAAATTTTCTCCCCATTTCTGCCCTCCCCCACCATTCCAAGATGGCATATATTCTGATTGCCTCATTCCCCAGTAGAAGAATATTTTTAAAGGCACAAAATGAGACGAAGATTATATTGAAATACAGTCATCCATAATGCTGAGGGAGCGGAGCAGAGGCAGGAGAACATTGTACACAACCACAGATATATGGATTCTGTGAGGACCAACCCTGACAGACTCCGCTCTTGTCAGCAACACAAGGTGCAAGGACAACTCCAAGGGACTCATGATGGAGAATGCTATCTACATCCAAGAGAAAGAACTGTGAAGTTTGAATGCAGATTGAGGCACACTTCATGCTTGCCTTTTTTTCTTCTCTTTTGTTTTTGTTTTTTGGGATTTTTTTGGTTCTATTTCTTCTTTCTCATGATTCATTCCATTGGTCATAATTCTTCTCCACAACTTGACTAGTGTATAAATTAATTCAATGTGAAGTTATACATGGTAGTTATATGAGATTCCATGCCATCTTGGGGAGGGAGTGGGGAGGGAGGGGAGAAAATCTGGAACTCAAAATTAGGTAGAACCGTGTGTTGTAAACTAAAAATAAAAATAAAAAAATGGAAAAAAAAGAAATACAGTCATCAAAGTATTAAAAAAACGTTCGCAAGAACTCTTGTATAAACAGATTTGGAGCCCAAAGATCCAAATTAAAACCCCAGCTTCATTGCTTCCTACCTGTGTGACCTGGCACAAGTCACTTCTCTCTGGTCCCTTATCACTTCCTCTATAAAATGAGAGAGTGATCATCTAACTGTTGATTATCTAACTCTAAGATCTAATGATCCTATAAACTAGAAAGGCTTTATATATGTGCTTAGATCCCTAGACTGTCTGCTCTTCAAAGACCAATATAGTCTCAATTTGGAGTTATCCATCAAAAAAGATACTGACCACCAAGTGATGCGTTTTTTGGCCCCAGTATGTCACCCAGTTGAAGATAACCAACAATCTTGGTTCACGTGAAAATTCAAGAAACGATAATTAAATACCTACTGTGCCCAAGGCAGTATGAATTCAAACCTGAAAGTGGAAGTTTTTGCCACTGCTTATGCTGAACAGGGGTGGGAAATGCAGCATGAACATTTCTTTATTCCTTTATCCATTTAATTTTTATTTATTTTTAACATTATTTTTTTAAATTGAATTCTAAATTTTCTCCTTCCTCCTGTCCCTCCGCTACCCATTCTGCACGGCACATACATTTCTTCAATTTGACCAAACTGGATTGTGTTGCTCCTCCATCCATAGGTGAAGAAAACAACTCTGTCTTGAGTGAATAGAAGGTACTCAACAGTTTGGCTGTAATGTTCATAGCCTGTGGACAATCTGACAACGAGCACCTCTGAATTTAGTGAGGCTGGTTCTCAGATGATAGGTCTACATATAATCCAACTCTGAATCTTCACTCAAAACCTCTATAGCTTAGTAACAATAATCACTAACATTTAGATACCTCTTACTATGTGTGTGTCAGGCATTGTGCTAAGCATTTTGCAGTTACTACCTCTTCTGACCTTAGTAGAAACTGATCTTAGTAGAAGCTGACAAAGATTGGCTTCCATTAGCATGGCCTTCAAGGACTCAAGGTCACCTCCAAGATACAATGAAGCATTGGAGGGAGTTTTAGTGTAATGGTTAGGTAAGGTTATTATCATTATCATTATTAACAATAATAATAATACCTCACACTTATATAATATTTTAAGGTTTACAAAGTGTTTTGTATACATTAACTCATTTGGTCTCACAACAACCTTATGAGGTAGGTGCTGGTATTATTCCCATTTGATAGTTGAAGAAATAGAGCCAGTCAGAGGGTAAGTTACTTGCCCAAGGTCACACAGCTAGCAAGTGTCTGAGGCTAGATCTAAACTTCCTGGTCTTCCTGGCTCCAACTTCCTCTCTCTATTCAGGTACCACGGAGGCAAAGAAAAGATCCAGAGGAATTATTCAGGAATGTAATCATTGCTTGTTTCCTTTCCCCTCCTCTCTTCTCTTTTCCCCCTTCCCAGTTTATGGGAGTTAGGTAGGGATGCATTGAAGTCAGCTCCTACTAGCTAAAGTCAATTGTCAAATGATGAGTATGATCATTTATACAGTGGAAATCAGCAATGCTACAAATCAGAGTTTGACTCACTGTTTCATCAGATTTAACAAAGTGATGAAGAAAGTGTTGATGCAGATTAAACTTACAAGTGTGTCAGAGGTACATTTTTTTCAAGAACTGGTTGTTAAACATTTACTAGCTTACCATTGGAGTTAGGCTAAAGAGAGTGAAGGTGGGAAACATTCTTTAGTGCAACTATAGGTTTTCTATTTGTTGGATTTTAATTAGGAAAGCATCAGGATCAGAAACTTCTTTAAAACAAAGATTTTTCTAATAGCTATGCAGTATCTTTGTCTTTCAGAGCCATTTTCTAATAGAGAAAAACTTTGTTCTGATCCCAGAGTCCTCTCTTTGGTGAGAAAAAGCCAGGCAGCATAGCAGAGTTGAATCTGAATGTAATGACCAGTAAATAAATGATGGAGTTTTCATGATAGAGGCTTGGTGTCAGCAAGAATTTTACTTCTCCCTGTTTAATCACATTAGAAGGGTCTTTAAAAAAAGAGGAGGAGGAGAAGGAAGAGGGGGAAAAGGAAAAAACTAGAGTCTAAACCACAGTCCATTTGATCAGATTAGCAAGATCTTCTAAATGGTCCCAAAGGCTATGAGATGAACATGAGTTTTTTAGATCAGAAAAAAATCGCTCATTTGAAGGTGCACAGAGAAAGTAAGGCTGAAGCCTGATGGAAAATGGACATCAAATCTAGCTACAGGATAACTGATTTCCTTCCTCCCATTAGTGAAGTTTGTCAGTCTTTCTGATCCCAGCTTCCCAGGTAATTCTCAAATTGAAGAAGTCATTTTATATAAAGCAATGTGGTTCAAGGCAAGGAACCCTACACTGAGCATCCCAGGACCTGGGTTCTAGGCTCAGTTCTGTCAGTTGTATGACCTTGGGCATATCTCTTCCCCCCTCTGGGTTTCCTTTTCTTAAAATAAAAGGAAAAGAAATAAAATAATCTCAAAGACCACTTTGGACTTGAAAAATTCTATGAATTAATGTATCAGAAACACACAACAACTGCTGGGAGGGTAGAAATGGGAGGGGAACTAAGTGCAGAGACTAGGCTGATTATAAAGATATTTGGAGCTGAGAGCATACCATTCTTGTTCATTCTAGTTTTAAAAATTCCTTACTAATTGTACATAAAAACAGACACAATACATAGTCAAAATAAGGGGGAAAATCTTACACAAAACCTCTGTCAGTAAACAAGTAGGGTGATTTAACAAAGAAAAGCTTTTATTCATGTGATTCCTTCCAATCTTGTCCCAAGTTCCATTGTCTTCCTTCCTTCTTTCCTCTCTCTCTCCCTCCTTCCCTCCCTCCCTCTCTTCCTTCCTTCCTTCCTTCCTTCCTTCCTTCCTTCCTTCCTTCCTCTCTCCCTCCCTTCCTTCTTTCCTTCTTTTGTTCCTTCCTTTTGTTTCTTCATTCCTTCCTTCCTTTCTCCCTCCCTTCCCTCCTTTCTCCCTTCCTTCCTTCCTTTGTTTCTTCACTCCTTCTTTCTTTCTTTCTTTCTTTCTTTCTTCCTTCCCTCCCTCCCTTCCTTCATACTTGAAAAGCACTCTTCCCTTACCTCTGTTTCTCAGAATTCTTAGTCTCCTTCAAGACTCAGTTCAAAGGCTACCTTCTACATAAGGATTTTCCTGATCCCTTCCCGTAGCTAGCAATGCTTTCCCCCATAACATCAGATAACATCTGCAGTACTGTATCCAGTTCTGTGTGTCATACTTTAAGAGAAAGATTGACAAGCTGGAGAGGGTCTAGAGGAGGGAGGATAGAATTTTGAAGAGACTAAAATTCATGCCATAGACAATGACATTTTAAAGTTCATCTAGAATGGAAGAAGGGCTGCCACAGGATGAGAGGAAATATCCGAATTTTAAAAAAGGAAAATGAGTGGAACCTAAAAACTATAGGCCAGTCAGCTTGACTTTGATTCCTGGCAAAATTCTGGAATGTCATGTTAAAGGGATGGTTGATGCTCAGTTAGGAAACAGAGCAGTGACCACAGAGAGTCAGCACAACTTCATTAAGAACAGCCCATACCACACCAACCTTAATTGCTTTTCTGACAGGGTTACTAGGCTCCTAGTTTAGGGGAAATAAATACTTTAGCTATACTTCACGTAGACCTTAGCAAAGCATTTGACAAAGTGTCTGTTGGAACGGACAGATGTGGGTTAGAAGATGGTATGATGGTGTGATTAGGATCCAAAACTGGGTGAATGGCCAGGCCCAAAGAAAATCTAGTGCTTGTTTATTTTCATCTTGGAAGGTGGTCTCTAGTAGAACACCCTACAGATTTGTTTTTGGCTCTGGGCTTATTCCCTTCACATTTTTAGCTGTGATTTGGATGAAGTCATAGATGGCAAGTTTATCAAATTTATAGAGGCTTAGTTCCAGGAGATACAGCTAAAATGTTTGATAGGATCATAGCATCTAGAACTAGAAGGGCCTAGATCTAGTCCAGTCTGCTCATTTTACAGACCGGAAACTGAAACTCAGGAGAATGGAGTGACTTGCCCAACATTACACAAGTAGTAAGAAACAGATGGAATTTGAACCCAAGACCTCGGACTCTAGGGCCGGTGCTTTTTCCACTGTACCAAGCTACTTCTCAATAAGAACACAAAAACATCTCAATGGATTCTAATGTTGGGCACTTAAGAAAACAAAATGTAATAGAGATAACTATAAAGTCTTAAATGCAGGTTAAAAAAACAACAGCTTGACAACATTTAGGAGATGTGCCTAGATTGCAGAAAAAGATTTGAGGATTTAAGTGAATTACAAATTCAATGAGTCAGCAGTGTAAAATGACAGTCAAAATAGTTAATGTTGGGATGTTGGGTTAATTAAGAGAAATACGGTATCCAGGACTAGGGAGGTCAGAGTCCTGCTAGGCTCTGCTGTGGTCCAATCACATATGGAATATTGTGCTTAGTCCTGGGCATAATATTTTAGGAAAGATATCCGTCAATAAACTAGAGGGTCTAGAGCAAGATGATGAGGATGCTGAAACACCTCAAGTTCATGCCCTATGACAATCAGTTGGGAGAACAGCCTTTAAATATTTGTCATACGGAAGAGGGATTTAATTTGTTCTGCCTGGTCCCAAAGAGCAGGACTAGGAGAAATGGATGGAAGTTGTAGAAAAACAAGTTTGGGTTCAACATAAGGAAAAACTTCTTAATAATTAGAGCTATTCCCAAGTGGGATGTGTTACCCTGGGAAGCATTGAGCTCCCCACTGGATCACCCCTCATCCAGTATATAATTTAGGTGTAGATAGGTTAGATGGCTTCTGATGTCCCTTCCCCGAGCATCTGTGCATCTTTAGATAAGAAGATTTAGATTGCATTTAAAACAATATTTTCAAGGGACACAAATTGAGCAGATTTTTTTTAATCTTCTAATTCTCCCTGGAAAACCACTGGACTAGAAGTCAGAATTCACCAAAAACTAGGAGTCATCAGACCTGGGTTTGAGTCTTAACTGCACCAGCTTAATTAAGTGAACCCTGGAGAATCATCTCACCCTTGGGGCGCTTCAGTTTTCCTCATCTGAAAAATAGGTTAAGGATGGCCTTCCAAATTACTTTCCATCTCTAACTCTATGGATTAATCTTCAAATATTAAAATTGCAAAAAGACAAGTAGGGTAAATACTTAGAGGCACATCATCTTCCTAGCACTCCTACACACATATTCCACCACATTAGCCTACCTGCCCATGCATAAGACTAGCTCCATCTTTTCATCCTAAGATAGGATCATAGATCACAGAGTTAGAGCTGGAAATTCTAATTCAACTCCCTTGTCTTTACAGATGAAGAAACAGAGGTCCAGAGAGGGTGCAGTGTGCCAAAGGTCACAGAGATCATAATTAGGACAGCTGAAATTCAAACTCAGGTCATCCAATTCAAATCCAAAGCTCTTTCTCTGAATGTGCTGTTCAGAAAACCCACTTGACCCAGTACTTTTATTATTTATCCTGGGAAGCCTAGAAAGGTCAATGGATGTGGTTAGGGTTTTTTTCCCTAAACCAAGATGGAAATGAAAGAGTTTCCCCTACAAATTGAGTAATATTTACAATGGGAACTAAACCAATTCAAGCCTCTGAGGTATTTAAAATGCCAAATGTGCCTTGCTTTGCTGCCTGATATTGCTAAATATTTATATTTCTTAAATGATGCACAAACTCACAAAATAGACTACTGGCTAAATGAAGGCAGAGACTGTAAAATGATTATTTATGGCTTACAAAGCCCAGGTAATTTAAAATTTCAAAGAAATGCACACAACCTTGCAGAAGTGCTTTCAGAGATGGTATTGCTCAGCTATTGAGCCAAGATTTTGTAATATCCTGAATTTGATAAGAGTGCTCAAGAATAGGCATTTAAGGATCTCCAGGCCTCGACTCCTTGACGCACTCCTGCCTGCCCCCATCCACCTGTTGAAAACTACCTATCCTTCAAAGCCCATCTCCAGGAAAATCTCTAGGGTAATTCTTTCCTGACACTCCTTAGCTGGAAGTAATCACTGGATCATAGATACAGGGATGGAAGGGATTGTAGAGGCCATTGGGTCTAGTCCTCTCACTTTATAGATGAAGAAACTGAAGCACAGAGAAGTAGTAGTAATAGTGGCAGTAGTAGTAGTGGTAGTAGTTTGGTGGTGGTGGTGGTAGTGGTGATAGTGGTGATAGTTCTTCTGCTTCTGTTATGTCCGACTCTGCATGACCCCTTTTAAGGTTTTCTTGGCAAAGATACTGGAGAGGTACACCACTTCTTTCTCCAGCTCATTTTACAAATGAGAAAACTGAGGCAAATAGGGTTAAGTGACTTGCCCAGAGTCACAAAGCTAGTAAGTGTCTGAAGCCAGATTTGAACTCACAAAGAGGAGTCTTCCTGACTCCAGACCTGGAGATCTATCCATTGCACCACTTAGCTTCCCATAGAGAGATTAAGTGATGACATCATCATCATCATCATCATCATCATCGTCATCACCAATATTTATATAGGACTTACTATGTGCCAGGCACTGTGCTAAACACACCGAAAATTATCATATCATTTGATCCTCACAACAACCCTGGGAGGTAGTCACTATCACTAGCACCCATTTTACAAATGAGGAAACTGAGGCAAACCCAGGGCCACACAAATAATAAGTATCTGAAGCAGGATTCAAATTTAAGTCTTCTTGACTACAAGTTGGATGTTGTATTCACTACAACACCTACCTGCCTAAGTGATCTTTTGATCTTTGAACCACCAACATCAATTTATTAAATTTTTCTGATGCATCTTTGGAATACTGTGTTTAATTTGGAATGCCATATTTTTGTTGTTGTTGTTCAGTCATTTAGTCACTTTTGTGACCCAGAGACCATACCATCCATGGGGTTTTCTTGGCAGAGATACTGGAGTGGTTTGCCATTTCTTTCTCCATTGGATTAAGGCAAACAGTCAAGTGACTTACCCAGGGTCACATAACTAGTGAGTGTCTGAAGCGGGATTTGAACTCAGGTCTTCCTGGCTCCAGGCCCAGTGCTCTATTCACTGAGCCACCTAGCTACCTCCTGCCACATTTTAGGTTGGATAATAACAAGTTAGATTGAGTCCTGAGGAATGTGGCCATGTTGCTGAGGAAATTGGAATTTGTATCACATTAGGATTGGGCACAGAAAATAGGAATGTTTAACCTGGAAATGACTGGGGGCAAGGGGCATGATAACTTTCTTCATCTGAAAGGCTACCTCAAGAAAGAGAATTGAGACTTGCTATGTTTCAGCCCAAAGGACAGAACTAAGAGCAATGGGTAGGGAAATTACAGAGAGGCAGATTTGGGCTCGGAGTAAGGTAAAGCTTTCAAACAAAAAAAATGGCATGGCATGCCTTGGGAAGGAATGAGTTCCCCATCACTGGAAGTTTACAAGTAGAGAGTGAATTACCACTTGTTGGAGATCTTACAGAGGGAATTCTCAGTCAGTTGTGAGTTGGACTAGATGCCCCCAAATTGGTGCAAAGAATTCTGACTCTGGAGCTAGAAGACCTGAGTCCAATCTCAGCTCTGTCATTTACTTCTTGCCTGACTTTGGGCAAGTCATTTGATCACTTTGGACCTCAATTTCCTTATTTGTGAAGCAAAGTGGTTGTATTACATGGGCTCTGATATCCTTTCCAACTCTAAATCTATGACACCGTCCTTTCTCCAACTCTGAGATCCTGTGATGATTCTACGACATGGTGGATGTTAAAATGGACCAAAAATAAGAGTATTTTTCTCTTCTAGCTCATGGTTACAGGTTTTGTTTTTCTTTTTTCCCTTCAACTGATAAACTGTGATCAAATCTATTTAGCCTTCGGATTGTTCACCAGTCTCCAGGTTTAGCTATTTTTGTCTCAGCTTCGGCTCAGAGACTTCACAAGCTTTAACATCCTAAGTGCATGTCACTGCCACCATTGTCTCTTGTCACAATCCTAATTCTATGTTCCGATAATAAAATTTCATTAGTGTCTGCACATCCTCTCCCTTACCTTTGAAGGACTGTCTTCTCTCGAGACGATTAGCGTTACTCTCCGTCATATCACTTAGCTGCTTGACAGCCATTGTGAGTGAGCTAAACTGTGAGAAAATTAAAATTTCTGACAATTCCCATTATACCCAAATTGTTGAGAAATTAAGGAATATTGACTTTTGCCAAGCACCAAGGTTATTCAGAGAGGTGAGTGGGTGTATTTTATTAGTCAGTTCCATGGGGTGATAATTTGAAACAACTACTCTGCCCCATTTGAATAAGTTACCAACTCAGGTCCTACAGGAGGAAAACAAAACAAAAAAACCCAACATTTTCCCCCAGCTGGAGTTTTGAACCCTTTCCAAGAGTCCAACCACCCTCACCCTCTGGTAGATCCCATCTTCCTTTGGGACCATTAGAATTTAAACTTCTTAAAGGCAAGAGGATTCCATTTTTGTCTTTGTGTCTCTAGCACCCAGGACAGTAACTGACACATTGAAGGCACATAATAAATGTTTGTTGAATTGAATTGTTAGCAGCTGGAGGATGAATACAAACCCCTAGAAAATTTTTAGAACAGCTGCTAGTGGAATCCCTTTATTGTTTCACGTAGGTTAGAAGAATGGGTTATTCTCCTAGGAGCCTAATGTGAGAAGCACCCAATGAGAAAGAAGCATCGAATGATACATCCAATAAAAATGCCCTCAAAAAGAGTTGTGGCCAATGTCATCAAAATATCTTAAAACATAGACTATGATAATATGACATAGTGGGCAAATCACAGGACATTATGTCAGCGGACCTGGATTTTCCTTTGGTTCTGTTATGATAGCTCCCACTGTGAACGTGTTTCCTTATCCATAAAATGGAGATGATGTTTGTACTACTCACTTCCCATATTTGTTTCGAGATTCCAATAGTTTAGTATATGCAAGTATGGCGTGGGCATTTAAGTTACTTTTATAGGTTGCTTGATATAGTACAGGAAATCCTTCACGGATCCTGGAGATTTTTTTCTTCACTCTCGAAAGGCACCTTTGCATTGTGTCTTTGCGGTTATGTTAAATACTAACATTACATCAGCATGATGCCAAACATCTAGATGGAAATTGAAAGGTTTTATCAATCGTCCAGATGCCATGTTGCATTGTATAGACTAGGTGCCGTGGCCTGAACTTTTCACTTTTCTTCTGGATGCTCAAGACTCCTCGAAAAATAATAATACCGGAGATAACCTTTGTTCAATAACCCTCTGAGCGTTAATATCAGGTGAGGCATAAAACAGTAACTTGACTGCTCTCCAAAGAGGCTCAGCCCTTTCCTTCAGGAGTGTCATGGAAGAGATCCAGTACAGACTCCAAGTTGAAGAGGTATTCCTTCTAGATGGTGAGGTCCTTTGAAGCTTCACGTTTTTGAAGGGTATTGTGATGAGTGCCTCAATCCCTAGCACAATACAGAGCCTCCTCAATGAGATTTATAATCCCTAAAAAGTTTGGTCTGATCATCCACATTGGAGAAACAATGAGAATGAAGAATGCCTGTTGTCCAGACCAGATATATAGTTGGATGACACCCTATAGAGAGAGAGCTGGTCCATCAGTATGGACAAATGGTGGAAATAAATAGTGATGAATTGAGCTCAGAATTGAACAGGAGGAGGAAAGTAGGCTAGAGTGTTTTGGGGGAAATTTTGAAATTCTTTTGGTGACCTAATCATTTTCCTGAAATAAATGCCCATTTAAAAAAATGATATTCTCTTAGTGATGTATGGCCACAAACCATGGAATATTATAGTCTCCAGAGCTTTGAAGTTCAAAATTATCCGAAAGACCATGGTCACACATATGGTAGTGAATGTTATAAATGAGGAATTACAAAGAAGACACAAAGGATGTCATCAGAGAGATGTAGGATCAACAAAGGAGATGGGCTGACCACCTTGAGGAAATGAGATAACCAAAGGACAGTTCCACATACCTTTGATAACCTCAAAATGTGAAGACAACCCGAGGAAATCATGGGAGGAAATGGATGAGAAGTGTGCAGATTGGGCAGGTGTGGATGAATGGCAATCTCTATTACTGGAGGGAATCTATACTACTGGAGGGAATATCCACACTGAGACTCTGCCCCTATGGGGACTACTCAATCCATGTGATAATCCTTCTTGTTGTTGAATCATTTTCAGTCATATCCAACTCTCAGTGACCCCATTTGGGATTTTCTTGGCAAAGGTATTAGAGTCATTTGTCATTTCCTTCTCCAACTCACTTTACAGATGAGGAAGCTTAGGCAAACAGGGTTAAATGACTTGCCCAGGGTCACACAGCTAGTAAGTGTCTGAGGCCAGATTTGACCTCATGAAGATGAGTTTTCCTGATTCCTAACCCAGGGCTCTATCCACTGCACCACCTATGAAATATCAGTAGTTGCATCCCTTCCCCAGGTCTTCTCTTCTCCAGATTGAATATCCCCAATTCCCTCAGTCCATTCTCATATATCGTGAAACAGGAGCCTTTCATTGTCCTGGTCACCTTTCTCTGTACCCTCTCCAATTTTATTAACATCTTTTCTAAAAACATGGTAGCCAGAACTGTACACAATATCCTAGATGACCTCACTAGGGCCTAAGTCAGAGGGACCATCACCTCCCTCATCTGGGCTTGATATTTCTACCTTTGTAGCTTAGTTGTCAAGTCAGGCATGTTTCCTGCTGGTTGAATGTCCTGGAAGTGAAAACAGTAGGAAGGCAGGAAGCAAATAAGATAACTTAAATGCCTACTATGTGCCAAGCACTTTACAATTATTATCTTATTTGTTCCTTGCAACAATCTTGGGAGACAGGTATCATTACTACTGCCATTTTATAGTTGAGAAAACTGAGGCAGACAGAGGTTAAATAACTTAGCCAAGGTCCCAGAGCTAGTAAGTGTCTGAGGTCAGATTTGAACTTGAGTCTTCCAGACTCCAGCCCAGTGTTCTATCCACTGAGCCACCCCAGTTACCTCTAACTGTGGCACGAGATGTGGTACCAGAAGGAGAGAAGGAAGATGTCTGCACTAGAGAAAGCCTATGGAAGCCAAGGACACAGGAAACACTACATAGTAAGGTCCCCTTGTCCAAGGCGGGCACGTGCCAAAGAGAATAAGTGTTCCAAAATAGAAACTTTATGAAATTTTGAATCCTTTTGATAAATGTGAATGTTCATGAATAATGCAATCCCCAGTGAGAAGTACTCCATGCTTGATGGGAGGCAGATAATGGGGGAAAGATTACCATGTTCTTCTTGCTTTCTTTTTTTTTAACATAAAAATCACAGTGGGGCATCTGGAGGGCTCTTCTATCAAGTGGCTCTCAAGGTTGCTTGGGGCTGAAATTATCCTTTGAAGGTAGTAGGATCACATGCTACTTTATGCACCAGCAGTATACTCTCAAATGAGATAACTGTAGGTAAAGCCCTTTGCAAACCTTAACATACTTTTAAAAATGCCAGTTATTATCATTATTATTATTATAACCATTATTGTTAGAAAGCTTTCTCTGACAAAGTGGAGAGTGAGCAGAGCAACAGGACATATCAACCAATCAATTAACAAACATTTATTTAACACCTACTATGTGCCAGGCTAGGTGCTAAGTGCTAGAGATAGACAAAGAATGAAATTGGGAAGCCATCAGTCAAATCTCCCTTTTAACACAGAACCAACCTGTAGTGTAGAGAAAAGAATGTTTGATTTGGGAGGCAGATGACCTGAACTTTATTTCCAATTCAGTTTCTTACTAAATTGTGAACTTGAGCAAATAATTTTAGCTCTTGGGGACTCTCAGGGGGACAGAGTTGGAAGCCATCATGTCCAACCCTTATACAAAAAATATTCCCCACTTGCAACATTCTCAATAAATGGTCACCCAGTCTTTGGTTGAAGAACTCAACAAAGGGTCATCCAGTCTTTGATTGAAGAATTTCAGGAAAAGGTAACCCACTACTTCTGGAAGGGGGCATCCCATTCCATTTGTGGACAGCTCTGACTGTTAGGAAGTCTGTCTTGCCATCAAGACTAAATTTATCTCTGCAGCTTTGCACTGGTTGCTCCTTGTTCTGCCCTCTCAGGCCAAGCAGAATAATTCTAATCCCTTTCCTGTGTGACAGCCTTCAAATACTTGAACACAACTCTTCTATTGCACATTCCCAAACACACTTCCTAAGTCTTTTCTCCTTCAGGCTAAATGTTCCCAATTCCTTAAACTAATTCTCATGTGGCATAATTTCAAAGCACTCCCCCAACTTGATTACCTTCCTGCCGGTGCTCTCCAAATACATCTCACAGGTTTCAGACTTTGCCAAGATTACTGGTGTTCTGATATGGGTGTCTATAGCCATGTCTCTCAGGCTCTTCCATTAGCAGTCTCCATAAGCCTCCATCACATTGCTCCTGAAAATAGACCCCCCAAACTCCTGATAAAGTGAGGATAGAGGCATCAGAGCCCCACTCTGTGTGTGAATGAATACTCTTTAGATCTTCTGGATAAGACGTTAGCTGGACCACAAATAGCATCCCACCTCCCTATTGATACAGGGTCTTTCTAGAATCCAGATGCATTCATTCGTCATTCATTGACTAAACAGTTATGGAGTTATTAAGTACCTAGAGTAAGTATTGAGATAAATGCAAGGTTTAGGTAAGTGTTTAGATAAGAAGGAATCCCTGTCTCAAGGAGTTTACATGCTAGTCAGAGCATAAGATACAAGACGAAATAATTAAAATATTCAATAGCATTTATTAAGTAATTAATGAATTCCAGTGGCTCAATCTTTCTAGCATTAAACACAGAATCCTTTGTTTTGCCATTTAAAGTGTTTCACAACTTGACTCCAAGCTATTTTTTCCAGTCTTATGATACTTTCACTCCCCTTCTTATACTGTTTCACTAATCTGGATATCTGGTGATTTATGACAATTCATCCCCTGTTTCCATGTCTTTTCATTGCTTTCTCCATGGTCTTTTCTCCAAATTTCTGAGTTTCTTATTTCCTTTGATACTCAGCTTAAGAGTTTCTTCTGATTGATGCCTCTAATGGTCCCCCAGCCACTAGTGCCTTTCCCACCATGGTTACATCCTGTCTATTTGAATGTGTCATACATGCCTGTTTATGTGATCTCCCTCCTCCCTTTGATGGATGTAAACTCCTTGAGGTCAGAGACTATTTGGTTTTGGTTTTTGTATCCCAAGTAATTAACTTAACTGGCACATAGTAAGTCCTTAATAAATGTATGCTGAATGGCCAATGTGAGAAATTGTTTTGCTTGACTATACATATCCATAACAGTTTTTGTTTTTCTTGCTTTCTCGTTGGGGAGTTGAAGGGGTAATGGAAAGGAGAGAATGTGAATTTTCTGCCTGGAATGTACTTGCTCTCTCTTTTTTTCCTTCTTTTTTGGTTTTGTTTCTTTTTTGTCATGATTCATTCCATTGGTTATAATTCTTCTTTACAACTTGACTATAATGTAAGTAAGTTTAATGTGAAGGTATATATAGAACCTATATTGGATTACATGCTATCTTGGGGGGGGATCAGGGAGGAGAAGGAGAGAGAGAGAATTTGGAACTCAGAAACTTGTGGAACTGAGTGTTGTAAACTAAAAATAAAAAATAAATTAATAAAAATAAAATAAAAAAATAAAAAAAATAACTTTAGCAAGGGTGGGGGGGGGAAGGAAATTAAAGTAAATGCTTTAAGGAAGAGTCATCAGCATGTAAAAAACAAAAACAAAACCCTCTACTCCTGATCCATCACTGGTAAACCTGAGACCTGCTTGGTTAAATATCTGTTTCTTTGTTCAGAGGTTCTTTCTTCCTTAGTGTGGGGCATTGCTGGGCTTGTCTGGTTAAATATTTCTATTGTGACTATGCAAGCTCTTTCAAGTAAAGCCCACACTGGGAAGGAGGAATGAAGCTATTTTCCATATCCATGGACTTCTTTTTTCTTCCTTTACTTACCCAGGCAAGTATTTGAAAACTTTAACAGCCTTGCCTAGAAAATGAAGGCATTTTATTTTTCTTTCATTTTACAGTTACTTGGTAATCATTTACAGCTCTTTAATGAGCTACATTTATACAATCAGAGAGTTATTTTTCCAATTATAATTTTGAATTTCTGAGGACCCTTCTAGCTCCTATACTCTCTGATCAATGGTGTAAAATACCTCCCAGGTCTAATAGTCTATAGGCTAAGGTCTTTCACAGCTTTGACATTCTATATTCTCTGTTCTAAAATCCCATATTTGTGTGTTGTATGTTCTAGGTCCCTTTATTTTTTCATATTCCATGTTATAGGGTCCCTTCAAGTTCTGACATTCTTTATGTTTTGAAGTCCTTTACAATTTGACATTTTATGTATTATAAGGTCTCTTCCGGTTCTTACATTCCATTTTCTAAGGTTTCTTCCAATCCTCATACTCTGTGTTCTAGAGTTTCTTCCAAACAGTTGATATCAGTTTTATAAACAGTCAGGGATATTCAAATCTGGTCTATACTGTGGTCTTTTCCATTTCTCCAGCAGGTGGTGCTACTACAATATTAACCTGTCTTCCAGAGTCACACCTTACTAAGCAAAGGCTGTTGCTCCCAGCAACCAAGAAAGATTAGGAAAATAACATCCTGGGGTCAATATTTTAGAACAAGATGGGACCTCAGAAGTCCCTGAATACAAGTCCATCATTTTACAGATGGGAAAACTGAGGCCCAGGGAAGTAACTAGCAGAGCTAGGATCCATTTCCTTTTAATTCAAATCTGGTATATATTCCACTGTCTTCCTGTGACTCTAGGTTTTAAAAACACACATCAAGAAAGTGGAAATATGTTTCCATGACTTCGTATGTATAATAGATATAGTATTTCTTGCCTTAATGGGTGGGAGAGGGAGAGAATTCAGAACTGAAAATAAATCTTTAAAATTTTTGAAAAGAAAAGAAAGGGAGCCTCAGATAGTAGATAGAGAGCTGAGCTCAGAGTCAGGATGAACTGAGCTGAAGTCCCATTTTTGACATAGACCAATGTGTGACCCTGAGCAATGAAAAGCCATTTTATCTCTCAATGTCTCCTCTCCCCCAACCAAATCCCTAAGACTATAAGTTTCAGAGCTGATACCAATTTTCATTGACAAAGATAACTTCCTCACCAGAAGCCCCTATGCCAATAAAATCACATCTGCGTGAGCGCGTGCGCGCCCACACACACACACACACACACACACACACACACACACACCACTAATCAGGGAGTTGTATATTGTTCTTAATTTTCAAAGAAGACCAAAATGACATCACTATGTTGGGGTCAAAGTACAGTTCACCCTACTGTGGCTGAACTTGAAAGGCTCCACCACAGTTTGGGCACTAATAAAGAAATAGTATACTAATCAGGAAATAGATACATGGGCTCATAAGATCATCTACTGCAACTGAGGCCCAGACTAGAAATAAAGAAGTGGCTTGTGTGAGGTTATAGAGATAGTAAGATTTTGAGGTCGCAGGAACCTTAGAGCTCCTGTAGTCCAACCCCTTCTTTTGACAAATGGAGAAACTGAAGTTGCCTCAGGTCAATTAGGGAGTAAGAGTCGGGTCCAGAATTCTAACACAGGTATTCTGATTCCAAAATTAGTGTTCTTCCAGGTAAATTGAAAAGAAACCATAGAACGGAGTATGGGGAGAGCAGGCAAATGAGAGCATAAGAGGGGAAAACAGGAAAATAAATGAGAGCTATGGAAGAGTGAATTGGAAAGAGAACTGATAGCTTGGCAGACTAGGTACAAAACATTACCCAAGCAATTCCTTGAAAATTAGAATGGAACAAATAACAATGTAAAGATTCCATGAAACAATAAGAAACAATAAAAAAATAAACTGAAAAAAATAAAAGAAAATGTAAAGTGTCTCATAGTAGAAACAACTCATCTGGAAAACAGATTGAGGATAGATGGTATAAGAATCGTTAGGCTACCTGAAAGACATCATCAAAAAAAGAGCCTAGATATAATATTTCAAGAAAGTATAAAAGAAAACTGCTCATATTTCTTAGAACTAAAGGGAAAAATGAAAGAAATGAAAGAAACTTTAAAATGAAAACCAGGAACATTATAGCCAAAATTCAGAGCTTCCAAGTATAATAACAATTTGGCTAACAGCTACTGTGGCTGTGTAAACCCAACAACAACCAGCACACAGAAGGGCTGCTAACACAGGTTCTTTGATCCGCTTTACTTAGGAAAGTAACCTTAAGGAGTTAACAATCTCACTCTAATTAAACATACAAATATCATTCACTTAGTTCAGAAGGAAAAGCCAGCAACCTGAACTTCAGAGCAAATACAAACAAATTACAAACATACATTATAAACAGACCAAATACAAACCAACATCTGGGTTAGCAAAGCTGGGGTGGCGGAGGGGGGGAAGGGGTGCAGTTACAAAGGCTTGCCAAGAGTCACGTGCCACTCTCCCAGTATATGAGAGCCTCAAAGGAAAACCACCAACCTGCAGGTTTCTATATCTTGATCAGGATCAAAGGGCATCGCAATATTCGACTCAAACCCATGTGACCTAAAAGCATCACAAACATGTGACTCAAACCCATGTAAACTAGGTTTTCCCTTGAGGCAAGCAAGTCATCAAAGACTCCTGATCTGATCAAAGAAACAAAGGCCACACTCTTCAAGGGCACTTGATTAAATAAGTGCTAAAAGAGAAAACAGTAAAAGAAAGTCCCACCTTAATTACTGATACACCAAGTCAAAGAAAAAATGTTGCGAATAGTAAAAAAAAAAAAAAGAAAAAAAAAGAAAGAAAGAATTGAAATACCAAGGACCCATAGTCAAGATCACACAAGATTTAGTAGTCGCCATTACAAATGAGTAGAAAGTTTGGCTTATAATATCTCAGAAGGCAAAAGATAAAGGTTTACAACCAAGAATAATGTACCTAACAAAACTGAATATAATCCCATGAGGGAGGGAGGGAAATAGAACTTTAATGAAATAGAGAACTTCCAAGTATTCCTGATGTAAAGGCCAGAGTTGTGTAGAAACTTTGAAATACAAACAGGAGTTAGGAGAAACATGAAGAAGTAAACACGAGTGAGCAATCATAAGGTAGTAAACAAGGATAAATTGTTTGCCCTCAAATTTGAGGAGATGATACATGTGTATTTTCATATGGATCATGGAGGAATCCCTATAAGACAGAATTTTGGAGAGTGATTTTGTTATATTTTGATGATATTAAAAGAAGAGTGGAAATGGAGGAGGAAAGGAATATACTGGGGAAAGGAAAAGAGAGCTTTGCCTTGGTGGGGAAAATTATCCCATATAATTGGAGTGCTTAAGTAGAAGACTATACAAAAAAGAAGGATGGGGTGGGAGAATTGGATGACTCTTTGATATCCCTTACAACTCAAAATCTATGTTTCTGTGAGCTTCCATTTTCAAAAAGCTGCAGAATATTACTATAAGATGCTTCTTTTATTAAGTAGGACAGTTGTGGTTCTGTAAGGTGGACCACAGAGTTGCTGATATGTAATATCATTTACCATAAGGATTCTGAGGTACAATAATATTTCTGCACAAATGGGCAATTAGCTGATAATGTTATTAAATATTCAGACGCTTAGGACTGAGAAAAAAACTCTAAAGAGGGTATCTTTTCAAAGAGGGATTTGAAAATTTTATTTTTCCCAATTACATGTTAAAATAATTTTCACCATTTTTTTAAATTTTGAATTCCAAATTCTATCCCTTGCTGCCTCCCCTCAACCGTTCCCTGAGATGGTAAGCAATCTGAAATAGGTTACACATGTGAAATCATGTAAAACATTTCCATATTAGTCATTTTGTACAAGAAGACTTGAAAAAGGAAGGAAGCAAGGAAGGAAGGAAGGAAAGAAGGAATGAAGGAAGGAAGGAAGGGAAAAATAGTATGCTTCTGTCTGTATTCAGATAATGTCAGTTCTTTTTCCAGAGGCACCATTTTTCATCATGAGTCCTTTGGGATTGTCTTGTCCTAAACATGCAAAGGAAAAACTAAATGAGTTTCAGGAAGAAACAGTCAACAAAAATATAATAGTGAAAGATTTCAACTTACCCTTTTCAGATCTAGACAAATCTAAATTTAAAAAAAGAAAGAAGTTAAGGACCTAAAAAGAATTTTACAAAAAGTTAGTTATAATAGACCTCTGGATGTTATTGAATGAGAATAGAAAGGAATATATGTATTTCTCAGCTGTTCATGTCACCTTCACAAATATTGACCATGTATTACGGCATAAAAACCTCAAAAAGAAATGCAGGAAATCAGAAATTCTAAATGCATCTTTTAAAGACTTATACTGCACTAAAATTATGATAAAGAAAAATCCAGTGAAGACATGATTAAAAACTAGTTGGAGACTAAACAACTTAATCTTAAGAATCAATTGGCCAAAGAACAAATCATAGGAACAACCGATAATATGATTAAATATAATGACAAAAATGCAACAATATACCCTAATTTTGGGGATGCATCCAAAACAACCCTTAGAGAGAAATAACAGATTAATAAATTGGAATGTGGTTAAAAATAAAATTGTACTGGTATCTTTTATTTTTACATTAGCAAAATTTCTCACAGTGTCTTACTCCTGCCCCTCCTAGAGAGTCATCACATATACTCTCATTATTTTGTATTAATTTAGTATTTGTTTATCTGAATACCTCTACCCCCCCCCCCAAGAGAACTAAGTTCCTTAAGAACAAGAACAATTTCTGCTTTTTTTTTTTGTCTTTGTATCTTCATTGCCTAACACAGCTTTTGACACATAGATTGAATAAATGCTTGAATTGAATTCAACTAAAACTGTGCCCTGCACATAACAACTAGGTGGCACAGTTAATAAAGCAATGGACCTGGAGTCCTCCCAGTGTAGTACTTTGATCTACCATCTTTTTGTCATCACTTTCCCTTGCTACATGATATATCTACTTTCTTTTCCAATCACATTTTCCTGGAATATGTGCTCTACCAATAAATCAACAGACTAGGTAGGTATTAACTACCTACTATGTGCCAGGCACTATGCTAGCCTTTCAGAATGCAAATACAAAAATGAAATTGTGTCTTCCTTCTGTGTATATCTTATTTTTATATAGTTGTTTGCGTTTTGTCTTCCCTATTAGATTACGATCTCTTTAAGGCCAAGGACTGGTTTTTGCCATTCTTTGTATTCTCAGCTCTTACAACAGTACCTGGCACACAGCAGGTACTTAATAAGTGCTTCTTGACTTGACTTGACTCCATTCAGCAAGACAACATGTACTTATTCAAGTATGTGCAAAATATATACAACAGAAATCTAAGATAATTTGGAGGGAGAGGAAGACTTTAACAGTTTGGGCATCAGGCAATGCCTCATGTTGATGGGGTTGTTTGAGCTGAATTTTGAAGGAAACTGGGAATTCTAAGTGGAGAAGATAAAGAGGAAGTGCATCCCAACCAGGGGAATCCAACCTGTCCAAAGGCAACAGAGCCAACATAAGCAACAGCAAGAATGCTAGCTTGGCTGAACCATAGAGCAGATTACTGTATAAAAAGTCTGGAAAAATAGTTTGGAGCCAGGTTGTGAAGGACTTTAAATGCTAAAGTAGGAGTTTCTATTTGACCTCCGAGATAATAGGTCATACATGTAAGGAGTATAAGGGATATCATTGAGAAGGTGCACAGTCCAAAGGAACTAGAAGTGGACCAATCACAGAATGGGAGCATTTTGGTTGATTGATAAAAGACATTCTCCAGAAAAAGAAAGTGGGCTCCTCGTGTAGCAGGGGTAAATGATGATAGATGACAGCCCAAAGGTTACACTGATACTCAGCTTAAAGGTAAATGTAAAAGTAAGGTCTCCAGTCCTTTGTGCATAGTCTCAATGGATGATCCTTGACAGAATACAGATAAGATGAGAAGCTATGGATGGATTTTGATCTTCAGTGACAAGGGAAGTTGCTACAATGAGATCACAGATCCATGGAGTATTGGGGCATCAAAGTCAAGTCACATGTGCTACAGTAAAGGCTCAAAGCCTCCAGTAGAAAGTCTATTGTAGCCTTTACTGTAGCTACCCATATTCCCCCCAAGGCCATGTTATTGACTTTATCTGGACTTCAAAACAATACCCTCATCCAGGTATCTCCAGCTCCCTTTTCTGGGTTGTCTTTGCCTGTAAGAATCTGAGTTCCTTTAAGGTAAGAACTGTCTTTCTTTTTGCTTGTATTTGTATTGCGAGCATTCGAGGGAGCGTGGGAAGTCCTTAATCAATGCTTGTTTCCTTTCTCTTTTCTTTCCTCTTTACCTGACCTCCAAATAAGAAAGAAAGAAGAGATATCTTGGGTCCTATTTCCTTCTCTCATAGCAAGAATAAAGTAATCCAGCCTGAGAGGGCTTTCAAATCAAACACGTTGGGCTTCGCAAACAAAAAAAAAAAAAGAGATGAGTTTATTCACTGAAACTGAATTTTAATTGATACTTTCTCAAGCAATGCTGCTCCGAATTAGCAGCCCCCAATCCTCCCAGAGAGGAAAGGGGGAAGTTGAATGCCATAATTAACAGACAATCCCACAACAAATATGGTAAACATTAATCATAATAAATATTGAAGGCAGATTTTGGTGCATTCGAGGGAACAAGAAGGTTTGCGGATTTGTTGTGGGCTTTTTCTTTCATGGAAGACAAAGCAATGATTGCGGAGGAATTATTCCGATGTCACCGCTGAGGAAAAATAATGTAACATTCTGGAATTTATATAAAAATTACAGCTTTGTTGTGTATTTCACACTCTATATAGTAATTTAATCATTTGCAGCTGATTAATTTCAGTGAAGTTAAATGCTCTGTTGTGCAGCTTCAATGGTTCAGGGAGGTCTGCATTCAGAGTGAGTTGGGCTCAGTTGAAGCCTAGATTGTGGGGGAGCTAGAGTTGTGCAGTGGAGAAACAAGCACTGGACTTGAAGTCAGAGACCCTGGCTTCATATCCTGACTCTGTCCCTTCTTGGGTGAGCCTACACAAACCACTGCCCCTTTCTGAGCCTCAGTTTCCTCAAATGTAAAAGGAATTGGTTGGGTTACATGACTTAAACTTTCCCTTTTGGCTCTAAAGTGATGATGAGCATAACATCTTCTCTTTGGACTGAAATATTGTGTATTTTGTCACCAAATGACAGAATTGCACATTTGGTCTCCGTACCCATATAGTCCAGCCTTTACCTGCCCAAGGATCTGCTTTACAACACACCAACAAGGGAGACCCACTATCTCCCAAGGCATCCCATCCCATTTTGGAATAGCTCCATTTGTTAGCAAGTTTTTCCTAATATTAGACTGTGAGCTTCTTGAGATCAGGGATTCTTTTTTTACTTTCTTTGTATCCCAAGTACTTTGTATAGTGCCTAGACATGATTTAATCAATCAATCATGGAGTGTTCAAGGAGGACTAGCATTTCTGGTATGAGGGCTTGTTGAGCCCTTCTCAGGGCCACTCATCCACCTTTGGTGTCTATCTGACACTCAACTTTCACTTGTAGCTCCAAGAAGCTGTACCATGTGTAGTGTCATACCTCAGTAAAAGTGTCTGGGCAGATGGGCTAAACCAGGTTGAGGGTAACCAATGGTCCTCAAACTTGTCAGTGAGTTAGGGGGATGACATTTATCCCAAACATGTGAGGACTTTCTCCCAGTGGAATAAATGGGTTAGAATAATTTGTTCCAGCACCCATAAGGTAGCTGAAGCAGGTGCTGTGGAGAAATTAAAGCTTGGTCAGACACTGAAGATGCCAAGGTCATCCATTGCATCCTGGACCACTGCCAGTGGTCCTGACTTTTATCTTGCCACTGGACTTCAATGACTGTAGAAGAGAAAGTGAGACTGACAACTTTTCACAACTCTGCCTCACTTAAATCCAATTCACATGTGAGTCAAGATATTACCTGTGGTATCATTGGTTCTTTTCGAAAAAGAAGGACAAACAAACAACACATAGTAGGCATCTAATACATGCTGTTGTCTTGAGTTAATATGGAGCCTAAATTGGCCTCTTGGTATCTTCTACCCACTGCTTCTGAGTGGCCCCCTGGGGCCAAAGAGAATAAGGCCATTCCTTCCTTCCCCACATCAGCCTTTCAAGCATTTGAAGGCAGCTATCATGTCCTCACTGAGTCTTCTCTTCTCTTAGCCAACCCCAGTTCTTTTGAATAATTCTGCAATAACACATTCTCCAGTTCACTCACTATCTTGGCTGACATCTTCAGGACACCACCAACTTATCTATGTCTTTCCTAAAACATGAGTCTCAGAATTGAAAATGGCATTCCAAATATACCCTAGCCAAGACAAAACAGAGTGGAACTAAAGCCTCCTTGTTCTTGATGCTTGTTTTTCTTTATATATCCTAAAATACTATTAGCTTTTATGGCTATCATGTCACCTGACTGACACAGATTGAGCTTACAATACGTGAAGATCTACAGGGGCTTTTTTTTCACAGCATGTATTTCTAGCTACTTCTCCTTTAACCTATACTTTTGAGATTTTTTTTTTAACACAAGTGTAGTTTTTTGCATTTATCCCTTCGCAACTCTATCTGAATCTTGGTCCACCATTCTAGTCCATTGAGTTCTTTCGGGATCTGAGCTCTCTGCCAAAATTTACATTAGATATCCTTCCCCCTTCTACCCAGTTTTATGTCATCTTCAAATTGAACAAGTGTCCCATTTATTCCCTCATTGAAGTCACTGATAAAAAATATTAGCACGAGACTGAGGATGGATTCCTGGTCACTTTTGTACTATATCCCAGTACTTGAAGTCAGGACTGCGTCCTATCTTAATTTTGTATCTCCTCCAACATCTAACAATGTTGTGTACTCAACTGGTACTTAATAGATGTTTTTTGAATGATGAGTGAAAGTCATTGTTCAGTTGAGGTGAAATCCTTTGGGCCAACAACTTTGAGAATGAATGAGTTAGGATTGGCAAAAGTGAAATCTCATTCATTCCTTCCTCACTCATTTAGAATTTATGATTTTCTGAACAAGGTCTGGGCTGAAAGTTAACCTTTGTTCTAGCTTAGAAAAAGAGGGTTTGCTAAGCACAGAATAGTGTCAACAAGATCACAAGGGGAAAGTTCCACGGACTTGAGAGAATAAAGAGTTATTTGAGTATTTTAGCAGTATCTACTTACACACAATTGCACACAATTGATTTGTGTTAATTAAAGACAACTTTGTTGTATTCATTACTGACTCACTTCTACTCCTAAGGGCCTCTTACTAAAGAATATTTAGTATATAAACTGTGGCAAGCAAAAATGACGCTGAAGCACGGTCTGCTCCAGGGCAAGATATCATTTTATTAGCTGCCATGCACTGGCACCTCAGTAAGAAGCCAGGGACCTGAGCATGACCTAGCAGCAACTAATATATTGGATCAGTGGCCTCCTCTCTTGATGACTGAAGGGCCAACAGGGCCTTTTAAACCTAGATGTGTCTTCCTTCTGATTGGCCTGACAATAAATCATTTGGATCTCCCTCGACAAAGACAAGGCAACCCTGATTGGTAGACATTTTTATGAGGTGGGTCGAAAGTGACCTTAGCTCCTCCTTATTTCTTCATCTTGAGGGGCATAAACAATCGTCAATCCAGTCTGCCACTGGAGGAAAGTGGGTTGGCCTTCAGGTGTAACTGATCTCACCCCTTCTCTGACAATTAAGGAATGCTAATTGCTTTATTAGACCCAGCTGCCTCTAAGCAATCTTGGCTAGACAAATAAAAAACCATCTCATTAAGGTCTTCCCCCATACTTGGCTTTCTCCTTGGAGAGCAAGTCACCCCTAACTTTGAAGAAGAGGAGTAAGGATAGTAGATTCATTCCTAGGGAGGGGCTAGCCCAAGCTGGTTCTCTTTTTATGGGTTAAACAGAATGGGGGTCTCACTTTAACGTAGTTAGCAAGCAGATGCCCTGGGGGCTAGGAGAGATCACATTCCTCAACCTTGCCTTAGTTTGGACTGGAAGAGTTCTCTTTTAGAGCTTGGCTAAGAGAGAAGGGTTTAACAAAATGGAGAAAAGGATGCATTACAGAGTAATATTAATTATCAAGTAATACAGCATAATATTCATTTTCCTCAGTACTTAACATGTTTGTTGGTTCAAAAATTCTATATTTAGAACTAGAATGGATTTTAATGATCTAATCTATCCTCTTCTGAACAACTGAACCATCCTCTTCATTATATGGGTAAGGATGTCGAGTATCATATGACATCGATTGAATCAGTATGTTGTTATCCAGTCATGTCTCCTTTGGGGGTTTTCTTGACAAAGATGCTAGAGTGGTTTGCCATTTCCTTCTCCAGCTTGTTTTACAGATGAAGAAACTGAGGCAAACAGTGTTTATGGTACCTGGACCTCTCTCTTCTTTTGAACTTCCCCAAACTTATTTGCCTGAGGTATTGGCTCACCTAATCCTTTTAACTGCCCTTTCACCTTGGCCTTCTTCCTGGGTTTCCCCTAGACTACCCTAGGTTATTTCCCTAACTTTCAATTCTCTGACCCAACCCAGCCCTTCATTGTCTGCAAGTGTTACCACCCCAGGCTATTTACCACTACTTAATCCCATCTAGACCCCCCTTTCTCCGTTGCCTCAGGGTCACCCCAGCCTGTTGGCCTTCTTCAGGTTCTTTTTACATGACCCAGATACAAATGGAGCCAACTTGTACCCATCAATTATGATTCTTTCCCCTCCTCCTCCAACCCTATCCTTGCCATGTGTTTAGCTCATATTATTCTCTGGTCCGATTCATCTGATGACTTCCTCTTCCCCATTTCTTAGTAGAGTCTTGGTTGTAATGTATTGATCCCACATACACCTCGTTGTCTCTCCATTTTCCTTTGGGGACTCTGAACTTGAATTCTTCCAAGATTATAATGTTTAATGACTTTCCGCTGTCGATGAAGGATATTGGTGTTCAAAACAATGTCCCTATGCTTCCAGGACAAGCCTTGCAGTATCCCAAAGGCAATCCAGATTTTTCTCCTCTTCTTAGTCAAGTCAGGGCTCAGGCATTTATAACGTCTATCCAAGACAGATGGATGGATGGATATGTAGATGGATACACACAAATACACATATACACGTGTATATATATATACATAAATATACATATCTGTATCTGTATATTTATACACACACATATAACATATATACACACATATCATATATATAGGTTAGTTGTTGTCCTTTGTTCTCATAGAGGACCAAAATGACATTACTATATTACAGTCAAGGTACAGAGTGTCCAACTGGGGCTGATCAGACCAATACAAGTTTAGAATGCTCTGCTATAAGTCAGGCAGAAATACTCCATGTGAATATTTGAGGTGGATTCTCTAAATTTGGGCATCTTGTGTTTCTTTTGAGGTACTTCAATTCTGCTTCGTTCATAGAGCACAGCACCTTCTCTGATGTGGGGTGGTCCTGTGTCAGTGTCTCCCATGTCACACAATCAATTCCAGAATTCTTAAGAGAGACCTTGAAGAATGTTCTTGTACGGCTTCTTCTGACCACCATGTGAATGCTTGCCCTGTGTGAGCTCTCCATAAAATGGTCTTTTTGCAAGTGTACATTTGGCATTCCAATAATGTGGCCAGCCCATCAGAGTTGTGCTCCCTGCAATTGTAATAAACATTTAGATAATTTTGTTAAGGTTTCCTAACCACTACACATGTGTTTGTGCGCGTGTGTACATGTGCGTGTGCGCACACACACACACACATATACTGATGGCAGAGCTATATATGTCATCCATTGGACAACACATACTTTTCATCCACTTGGATTTTCCTTTGGAAAATGAGGTTAACCTCTTTTCAGTGATTATGGAGCTCATCCAGAAAACTTTGCAATATTCTGAGTCTTAATATGATGAGCACAATATCATCCACAAACATACAAAAACTGTTGTGAACCTCATCAATTGTTAGACCATCCGTTTTCAACTTGGGCTCTATGCTAGACCTCCAGGATAATGGTGAAGCCCTTTGGAAAGGGTTTTTTTTGGCTTTGTTTTCTATTGATAATTATGTAGTTATAGCAGAAGGTTATTTCCGTTCTGTCTTTCAAAGGATCTTGTGTAATGTTGACTCCTACTGTATGGGAGACACCGTGTTGGAGGAGAACCATTGAGGTGGAATTTTGCTGTAACTGAATCCAGTACTTTGTTCTAGACAATATGTAGCCGGCACAGTGGGATCTTGCATTCCGTATGTCTTTCAGTCAAACATGCAATGATTATACTCATGGTTAATAATAACCCACATTTCTATCATTCTTCAAGGTTTACAAACTGTTTTCCTCAAATGACCCTACAAAGTTAAGTATCCATATATTACTTTAGTTTATTGTTTTAATTTAATTTCACTTCTTTTATTTTTTTATTTATTTTATTCTTTAATATGTATTTATTTTCTTATTTATTGCTATTCATCATTCACTATCTGTCTCTTCCAGATGAGAAAATCAAGACTCAGTGAAATTGTGACTTGTTAGTGGTCACATTCTCTAGTGAGTCTTCTCTAGTTGTCTTCATTTCTTCCTTCAAAACAGAGCACCCATACAACACCAAGCTCTCTCTTCAACAATTCAACACCATCAAAAAAATTTATCCAGTGCCACCCATGTGGCTAGAAATATTGGGTAGGAAGCCATGTGGTTCAACGGAAAGAACCCTGGCTCTAGAGTAAGAGGAACTGAATTCAAGTCCTACCTTCAAATCCTGGGCAAGTCATTTAACCTGTTCCATGAACCTGGAATTAATACATCCAACTCATTGACATTCAAAACTGTACCATTTCTGTCTGATTAGCTTGTTCATCTAAATAAATAAAACATGGACAGGGTGTAGAGAGGTTGTGTCAAATGGCCTCTGAGAACCCTTCCAGCTGTAAATTTATGAGTGTTGGACTTGGAGTCGGGAATTCTTTGCTCTAAATCTGCTTGTGACACTTACTGGCTCTATGGCCCTGGTCAAGTCAATCAGTTTCCCTACAGGACTTTCCTGTTGTTTCATAGGCTTATATGCTGTTGAGGGATGCAAAATAAAAATGGAGAGGCATAGAAGTTGCAGATTTAGGGCAAAAAGTGCAACCTCCCATTTTATAAGTAACAAAACTGAGGCCCAAAGAGATTAATAGCCAATATAAGGTCATTTGAAGAGAGGGAAAATTAGCCTTAGTTACATTTTGGAGTGACTAGTCCTCAGCCTACAGGGGATAAAAACTGGGCACAAGACTTAAAAGCTGCCTTTCCCTTTATTCCCCCTTCAACCTTCCCCAATTTCACAAAGAAAATTCTTCTTTTCAACATGAACCCCTCTTGTTATTATGAAGCTTATAGCACCCTTCAGACTCTCTTAGCAGATGACTGCAGCTTGTTGGATGTCAACACCAACATAAAAGCTATTATATTTCTGGCCTCTCCTTATTATTCACTAAAGAATTATTTATGGCTGGTGACCAAGTCCTAGAGCTTTCATATAAAGCCCATCAGTGTTCACAAACTAACTGCATTTGACACGGACAGCTCTCCCTCACTGAGGGCCCCCAGACTCCATTTACTTCTCCCCTTTGGGTCTCAGAGGTGATCCCACTGTTGGTGCTTTCACATAAACGTCACAACCTATGCAGACGAATGCTAGTCCATGAGCCTGGAATTAACGCATCCGGCTCATTGACATTTACAACTGTGTACCATTTCTGTTCGATTAGCCCGTTTATCTAAATAATCTTCCCCTCACTTCACAGCTCCAGAGCCAAGCCATACATTTTCTATTGACAGCTCCATGCCTCCATCTTTCAGCTGGAGGAGGGTGACTACTGCAGAGCAGACTGGGACCTGGGCACCAGCTAAATCTTGGATGTGTACCTGGTTGCATTTTCTCTTTTCCTGAGGGTAGAACCTTGCTATCTCACTTGTGGTAAGAGTTCGGATCAAGTCAGGAGAGAGACCTGGGTTCAAATTCTGCCTTACTTACTTTATAGTCATATGGCCACAGGCAGCTTCTCTGAGCCTCAGTTTCTTTACCTTAGAATGGGGCCAATAATACTCTTTGTACTCACCTTACAGGGTGCTATGAGGAGCAAAGAGATGATGGTTGAAAAGCACTTTGCAAAGCTGAAAGTTCTCTGTTTTGGGGAGGGAGTATGGGATTTCATCCATGTGAGGAACTCCTGGTATGGAAACTACCTCCACTGATGGACCTTGGCAACTCGCGTGTAACTCATGGTCCTAGAGGACCACCACTGAAAAACTCAGTAGCTCGTTAAGGGTCGCACAGCTAATCCATTTCAAAGGCAGGATCTGCACACAGATCTTTCTAATTCCAAGGCTAGACTTCTAGCCTGTCATTAAACCCCACTCTTTAAAGCGCCATACAAATGCCGGTTATTATTATTCTTGACCAAAATCTATATAGTAAAAAGAGCAGCTGATTAAAGTCTAAAGACCTCGGTTCAAATCCTACCAAGCACCCATGTGACCTTGGGCAAGTCCCTTTGCCTTTGGGTCCTGGTTTTTTTTTAATCCGTAAAATGGGGGATGGGGAGCAGGATTCTAAACTAAATAATAACAGTTGCAATAAATGACATTTAGATAGTTTTGTTAAGGTTTCCAAACCACTTTATGTATGTACTCCATTTGTGATAGGATCAATATCTACTAGAGTTTGTAGGTTAAGCTAATTCTTTTTCTGAAAGGAAAGGAAGTTGAGTGCCTGAATCTTGATGGGCCCAGAGGGCTAAGGCTCCCACTGTTGTCCAAGCTAACGGCTCCATCTTTATCTTATTGGACTTCCTAGAAGCCTTTGACACTTTTCATCATCCTCTTCTCGATACTCTTTTCTCTGTAGATTTTCATGATAGTATCCTCTCCTGGTTTTCATCCTCTCTCTCTCTCTCTCTCTCTCTCTCTCTCTCTCTCTCTCTCTCTCTCTCTCTCTCTCTCTCCCTCTCTGTCTAATGCAGCATTATTCTCTCATTCAGGCAGAAATCACCCTGCTATTTTTTGGGGGTGCTGGAGTGGTGTTTCACACTCATGAGTTATATTCTCTAACTAGGTTGTCCTTCCATAATGAAGACCTTGAGCATCAGGGGCAAACTATTAAAGGCAGTTTTGTTGGACTAGTTGTTCACTCATTTCAGTAATGTCAGACTCTTTGTGACCCCATCTGGGGTTCTCTTGGCAAAGATACTGGAGTGTTTTGCCATTTCCTTCTCCAGTTCATTTTAACAATGAGGAAACTGAGGCAAAGAGGGTTAAGTTGCCAGTAGACTGATTGATCAATAGATAGAAAACTGAAGGTCTGTGTAGATTTTTTCCTACTAGGCCCAAATTAAACCTTGAAATATATGATTTCTTGTAAGAATTCAGCCAAATTTACTCAAGTACTTTAGATGAGAACCTAAAGATTTCCAATGGAAATGTCACTTTGTTTTTTCTAAATGTGTGTGTCAAGTACTATGACTCCATCAAACAAACTATGGGCTGCTACATTTTCCCTTGGTTTCCTCATTAAAATGAAAATGAACTGGTTTTACACAAAAGAGGAAAGGTCTACTGACTTGTAAAAGCCCTTCTCTATTCTGTATTTACCCCACAAAATATTCTGAGGCAGTGGTATCAAACTCAAATAGAAATGGGGCCACCAAACCATACATAAGGGTCCCTTATAGGCCACATACTAACTTAGAACATCACATATTAATATTATCTGTATTTTCTTATATTTTAATTTATTTTGCTAAATATTTCCCAATTACATTTTAATATGATTCAAGGGAGTGTTATGGCCCCCTAGGGCCCTTGAGTCCAGTGTCTGACACCTTTGGTCTAGGCTGTTTGTAACTCCAGGAAAAGTCCAGGGCTGTCTGTTTTTTCACTTCTACAGAGTAAGTGAAGAACTGAGATCTTGGTCTGATTTATGTTATAGATTCACAGGGAAAATCTGCATTGACTCTGCCTCAGGGTAAGCACCGCTCTGGACAGCTAGGTGGCACAGTGGATACAGTGTGGGGAAAGAGGGGTCTGGAATCAGGATGACTTATTTTTCCTGAGTTCAAATCTGGCCTCAGACACTTGGTAGTTGTGTGACCCTGGACAAGTCACTTTAAACCCTGTTTACCTCTCAGTTTCCTCATCCGTAAAATGAGCTGGAAAAGGAAATGGCAAGTCACTCCAGTATCTCTGCCAAGAAAACTCAAAATGGGATCATAAAGGGTTGAACGTGACTGAAAAACAACAGAACAACAGCTAAGGCACTCTTGAAACCTTGGCCAAATCACTTATTGCCTTTGAGATCTGTTACTACATTTGTAAAATCAGAGGGTTGTACTATATCATTAGTCACTCAACAAGCATTTATTAAGTGCCTACTATATGCCGGGCACTATGCTAGACCCTGGCTATACAAAGCAAGAAGAAGAAGAAGAAGAAGAAGAAGAAGAAGAAGAAGAAGAAGAAGAAGAAGAAGAAGAAGAAGAAGAAGAAGAAGGAGGAGGAGGAGGAGGAGGAGGAGGAGGAGGAGGAGGAGGAGGAGGAGGAGGAGGAGGAGGAGGAGGAGGATGAGGAGGAGGAGGAGGAGGAGGAGGAGGAGGAGGAGGAGGAGGAGGAGGAGGAGAAGGAGGAGGAGAAGGAGAAGGAGAAGAAGGACTCCCTGCCCTCAAAGAGTTTCCGTTCTTTTTGCCAGGAAGTGTAAGAAAGAACACTGACTCCGGAGTCAGAGGGGCTGGGTTCAAAACCTGCTTCTGACACTATCTGTTTGACCTTGTCTCTTGATCTGTTTGGGTCTCAGTTTCCTCATTTGTAAAATGCAGGAATGGGACTAGTTGTCCTTTGAGATTCCCTCCAGCTCTAAACCTATGCTCCTTTGTAAGTAAATACAAACTATAGGGTGTCCCAAAAATCTTGGTGGGGTTTTAAGCTACTGCATTAAGATTTTGGGGACATCCTATTATATACAAAGCAATTATTTGGGAGGAGTGGAGGAAGCACTATAGCTGGGAGAGGGACCAAGAAAGGCTACATTTAGGTGGCAGTGCTTGGAGTGAATTTTGAAGAGAACTGGAGATCGTAAGGCATGCATTCCAGGCATGAGCCAGAGCTACCGCAAAGCATGGGGACTAGAGATGGAATGTTGGGCATGGGGTGCAGCAGGGCAGGCCAGCTGAGTGGACCATAGAATGTGTGGAGGAGGCTAATATTTAATAAGCCCAGAAAGATAATCTGGAGCCAGATTGTGAAGGATTTCAAACACCAAGCAGGGGCATGTGAATTTTATCTTAGACTAAATAACCTCTTATTTCCTCTTGTCCTAAATCTAGGCTCCTATAGTACGTTCTTATGAGTAAGTTTATGCTCCCCAGTCCCAAACCAGCCCCCCACTTGGAGACATAAAGGAAAGGAAATTCCTTTTTTCTTTCTCTAAGGGTTTTTATTCTTTCAATGATCTCTCCTTGGTTGTTGTTCACCTGTGTCTTTTTGTAACCCCATTTTGGGGTTTTCTTGGCAAAGATACTGCAGTTGTTTGCTATTTCCTTCTCTAGCTCATTTTTATAGATGAGAAAACTGAGGCAAACAAGTTAAGCGACTTGCCCAAAGTCACACAGCTAATAAGTGTCTGAGGCCCGATTTGAACCCATGAAGATGAGTTTTTCTGATTCAAGTGTTATGCTAAGCTTAGCACATAGTAGGCACTTATTAAAGTATGGATCAATTTTCTGCCACTTGTGCTAATTTTGGCCTAAAAATTAACACCAAGAAAACAGAAGTGCTCCACCAGTCAACACCACACCATCCATGCATAGAACCATCAGCTACAGTAAATGAAGAAATTTTAAATGCTGTGAATAAGTTCACTTACCTTGGCAGGGATGTCCACACAGATGATGAGGTTGATGCACACATTGCCGAGATACCTCAGTGTTTAGGAGGCTCAGAGAGAAAGTGTGGGAGAGAAAAGGTATTAGGCTCCCTACCAAACTGAAGGTTTACAGAGCCATCGTGCTGACCTCCTTGTTGAATCCCTGTGAAACACGGACAGTCTGCCAGAGCCATGCCAGGAAACTGAATCACTTCACTTGAATTGTCTTAGGAAGATTCTGAAGATCACCTGGCAGGATAAGGTACCAGACATGAAGGTCCTTTCTTGAGCCGAAATGCCAAGCACTCTACTGCAGAGGGCACAGCTTTAATGGACTGGCCATGTTGTTCAAATGCCAAACACAGATTTGCCTAAAAGGCTTTTATGGAAAAATCACATAAGGCGAGCACTCACACGGAGGTCAACAGAAGCGAGCTAAGAACGCTCTCAACATCTCTCTGAAGAACTTTGGTATAGATTGTGAGAAACGGGAGATACTGGTACAAGACCATCCAGTGTGGCATGCCCACCTCAAAGAAGGTGCTGCGCTCTATGAGCAAAGCAGAATTACAGTGGCTCAAAAAAAATGCAAGATGCACAAATTTAGAGACATAGCCATCTCAAATGTTCCTATGGACTATTTGTGCCAGACCTGTGGTAGAATCTTCCAAGCTCATATTGGTCTGATCAACCACAAATGGACATCCTGTACCTTGACCCTGACATCAAGATGTCATTTTGGTGCTCTTGGAACATGAAGGACAAACAACAATATTAAGTGCCTACTACACGCGCAGTGCTGTGCTAACCACTGGGTATTCAAACGCAAAAGACCTCCCTGCTCACAATATATGATCATTTGTTGGAAATATTGTAGAGGGCCTCCTTGTCCAAGTACAGATTGGACCAGGTGACCTCTGGGGTCCTTTCCAATTCAAATTCTGGGATTCTGGGAAATGAGATAGGGACTGGACCTCTGATTTCATTGATTTAGGGAATTTCCAGTGAGGAACCTCACTGTCAAGTCAGAACCTTCTCTGACACTTATAGCCTTAGAGATTTGCCTAGGACACTAAGAGGTTAAGTGACTAGCCCAGGGTCATAAAGCAAGTGTGTGTCAGAGGTGGGGTTTGAATCCTGTTCTTCCTGACTACAGATCCCCACTGTTTCTATCATAGCAAAGCCCTTTACATGCATCACTTCATTTCACAAGAGGCAGGGAGCTGGCCCAGGACTAGGAGGGCCTGGGTCCAATTCCTGTCTCCACAACTTACAGTGTGACCCTGGGCAGGTCACAGCATATGTGAGTGTCAGTTTCCTCCTCTGCAAGTGAGGGGATTGCACTCAGGGAGGGAAGGAATAAGCATCTATTAAGTGCCTACTATGTGCCAAGCACTGATAAATGACCTCTAAAATCTCTTCTAGCTCTACCAATTAAAAATCTGATCAGAACGTTCATGCCTTCTTCTTCCTTTTCTTTTGTCTGACTTGCCAATTAAACACAATAATTATTTATTGGATGCCTACTTGTGCCAGGCCCTGAACTACCATTAGAAAGCCACTGGCAAGGCAGTTTTCCCATCCCATAGCAGTTCAAGGTGCTTGGAAAAAATGATCTTAAAATACTATCTCCTCTCTCTCTCCCTGTCCTTCGGATTCCACTGAAAGGGACCCAGAGTGATTGTGAAACCTCATGTATTCTTGAAATAAAAAGTCACTGACAGACACTAAAGGCTGAGGGGAAGGCGCCCTGTGAGCATCCTCATCCCTGTAGCTGTAGCGATTTGCATGGAATTATCCTCTCCTACCTTCGAGGTTGCCATGGTTATCGCCAGGCGGATGTAATTACCGGGGAAAGTGCAAGTTACTCCCTGACACAGCCAGTCTACACCATCTGTATACTGGGCCAAGGAGAATCTCCCACATCTGAGAAAAGACAAGGTTAGAAATACCATGCCCTACACCACCCAAGAAAGCTTACACCATCTTCACCTGCTTTAAGAAGACGTGGCATCCAGGAAGAAGGAGGTGATCAGGCCTCCTCTTATCCACCCTCGTTAGGCCTCTTATCTGTTCAGTTCTGGTAGCCTATGCATAAATTGTAAAGAAGTGTACACATTTCATTGCTCCTTTGGGAGATAGCAAGAAGTTCCTCAGTCAATTTGATGGAATAATTGGGTAGCTAGCCATTGGCTGAATGAAGGATCAGTCATCCGGGGTGGGGATGTGTGTATATCTTTGAAAAGCTAACAGCTCTGTAAATATTAGCTAATATATATTATTAGCTAATTATTTATTAATTAGCTCTGTGAATATTAGTATATATTGATTTGAGGTTTACAAAGTATTTTACATACATTATTTCATTTGTTCCTCACAACCCTGGGTATTATTGTCTCCGTTTTACAGATGAGGAAACAAGGCAGACAGAGGTTAAGTCCAGAGTCATACAGCTAGTAAGTATCTGAGGTGAATCCAAAGTGAATCCAGGTTTCCATGAATCCAAGTCTGGTGCCCTATCTACTCTCTCTTCTTGGCAAAGACAACAGCTTACCATTTCCTGCTTCAGCTCATTTTACAGATGAGGTAAGGGAGGCAAACAGAAGTTAAGTGCCTTGCCCAGGATCACATAGCTTACTGTTTGAGGCCAGATTTGAGTTTTCTTGTCTCCAGGCCCTATGTTCCACACAAGGTACCACCTAAGCTGCCTCCCTCAGTAAGTAGACAGATAAAGAACAATGGAATGTTGAAAGGGGGATGGGGTTCAAAAGCCCTGGATTCTAGTGTCCCTTCTGCTCCCATTCAGTGGGAGATCTTGGGAAAGTCTGGGCAAAGCCATAATTAGGAATTTTTTCACCTGGTACAAAAACAGTTGAGTGACAGGGCTTGGAGGAGGGCAGGGCAGAGGAGCAACATAGAGGATAATCAAATCACAGGTACTACTATGCTGGGAGAGGTGGTTCTTGGGAGAGGGGCTCTAGGGATGGTTACACTAGATGGCTTTACAGACCAGCAGAGGCTTTCAAAGTGAAAAGTCAGGAGTAAATGTATTTGCCACTTTCTACTCTAGCAACCTGAAGCAAAGTCCTGTTTGCCCCATTCTAGTTACATTTCTAAGCCTTGGTTCCCTCATCAATAATGATGAGAGAATTGAATTGAAGTAAATGACATTTAAGCTTCCTTCTATCCCTAAGCTCAGGCTCCTCTCTAGTAGCAGGTTGTATAACGTACTCACAACACTGCGGCTGCCTCCCCGAATCGAGCTTCAATATCCCATGATCCCACAGGAGGTGACACATGTCTGAGGATCGAATCTCATCCGCTATACTCCCCCAAACTTCCTACACACCTGAATGCCTTCCGGTCAGTTTAATCAGGGAATTATGCTGAATGGGAAAGTAAATATGTAGAGAGCCAAAATGAAAGCTGGAGGAGAAAAAAAAAAGGATAAATGTGGATTGGTTTAAGAGATAAAAATGTTATAAACAGATAAACAGTAAGCAAAGCTCTTTGATTTGCACCGTTTTCCAGACGATAAAACTCTAATATCTCCCGAGTTTCATTAAGAGCTCACATACCACTCAGCTTGCCTGGCACTGCTTAAACAGATTGCTGCAAAAACGTTACCCAAGCTGAAGACCCAATATTTTGCAAGGTTTTACATTGGTGCTAAATGGACAAGAAGCCAGATTAATCATGGCAGTCGCACAACTTTCAAAGGGAAGTCAATGCTCAAATCCAGTGAGCGGTAGTGATCATCCCACAATGCAATTCTTTCAGTCAATCGGTGGACAAGAATACTGTAATTACCAAAGTGAAAAAGCAAGCAATCTGTTCAAATGCACCATTAAAAAGGAGAGAAGTGTTGGTATTCCTAAATAGTGGCCCAAGGCTGCTATGAGAAAGTGGAAAGGATGGAGAACTGGGCGAGATCACAGGATCTGGGTACAAATCCTGATTCTGCTACACATTAGCTGTGTCAGCTTTGGCAAGCCACCTCACCTCTCTGGGCATCAATGTTCCTTATGTATTTAACATTTATCATTCTTTACAACCTGACCTTTTCCTTCTTTTCCTGTTTTCCTGTACATTCACTCTGTGGTCCAACCACCGTGGCCTTCTGACTATTCCTCATCCATGAGGATCCATCTTCAGTTCCCATGCCTTTACTCCCTCCTCACTTCTGCCCTTTGGTTACCCTGGCTTCTTTCAATACTCAGCTCAAATCCCAATTTCTGCAGGACACCTTTGTCAGCCCTCCTTACTGCCTCCCTCTCCCCTATGCCATCCTCTCCCAAGTTACTTTACATCTACTCTCTGTGTCTTTTTTGTTAAGTATGTGTTTTCTTTCTAAAAGTGTTATAGATGTGTTTTGTTTTCACATTACAAACATTTACAGAGCACTCCTACTTTGTGAGAGGTCTCTTGGAACAAAGTAAACCAATTAATTAAATAATAATATAGTGACCTCATCAGAAAGCTCAAGCAACATTCCACATCCATAGCATGCCCACTCCTTTTCTCTATTTATAAAAAATTAACAGGAATCCATTTTCTCTCTAAGCATCATTCCTTGGAAAAAAACAAGAAAGACAAATGCTTATAAACAAATATATGTAATCAAGCCAAAAAATTCCTTTAATGGCTGCATATGAAAATATATACTTGAATATATGAATAGCATATTTCATTATTGGTCCTCAGGAATCATGAATGGTCACTGGATTGAGCATAATCCCTTATGGCTTTCAGGTCTGTATCATCTTATATAAACCCATCCATAAACCTGGTGTATCCCTCACTCCTGGCCTTTTTTCCAATTATTATTATGTTGTTTTTTTTTGTATCTGAGGCACTGAGCACAATGTCTGGTACATAGTAAGCTCTTAATAACCCTTCCCCAGCCTGTCAAGGGTTCTTAATGACATCCCTATTAGCAGAGTTTGCAGAAGGGTCACAAGCTAGGAGACCTAGTGAACAGAGGGTAGTACTTGGTGTTCAGGAGACCCGAGTTTGAATCCTGCTTCAGACACTAGCCGTAACCCTGGACAAGTTAACCTCTCTGTGACACAATTTTCTCATCTATAAAGTGGAGAACTTGGGCTGGATGGTCTCTAAGATTCCTTCAATGTCTAAATCTAGGATCTTATGAAATAGGGAGAATTGTCCAGGTTCTCGGTGCAAAAAACGGACTAGACACAGGAACTAGTAGACTGATTTCATGAAGTGGGTGAAATCCACACTGAAATCCAAGTACTTGGTATGTAGAGACAGCTTTCTAGCAGGGCCAGGTTTTAAAAGTAGAAGCAATCCCATAATTATGCATAGGATATACTATATATAGAATGTGTGTATGTGTACATATATATTTAAACTCAGGTCTTCTGAACTGCCATACATATACATACAAAAATATATGCACACATATGTAATAAATTTTATTTTTCCCCAATTACATGTTAAAACTAAAATTTTTTTTGAAGTTTTGAGTTTCAAATTCTATCCTTCCCTCTTCCCCTCCCCTCCTCCCTCCCTGAGATAGTAAACAATCAGATATAGGTTATACATATGCTATGATAACAGACAGACAGAGACAGAGAGAGAGACAAAGACAGAGACAGAGAGAAAGAGACAGACAGACAGAGACACAGAAAGAGAAGAGAGACAGAGACAGAGAGAGAGAAAGAAGAGAGAAAGACAGAGACAGAGACACCCAGAGACAAAGCAGTGGATAGAATATTGGGCCTGGAGTCAGGAAGATCTGAGTTCAAATCCAGCCTCAGACACTTATTTAGCTGTGTGGTCTCGGAGAGTCCCTGAATCTCTCTGCACCTCTATTATTTCATTTGTCAAATGAAAGAGTGGGACAAGATGTTTTCTAAGATCCCTTCAGCTCTAAATCTATGATCCAAAGATGCCAGAATCTCAGAGTTGGAAAGGACTTCAGGGCCATCTAGTCCCATGTGGACCCCTTCTACAACAGACTGAAGATCTCCATTAAGGTGGAAGTCACTGCTTCCTCAGGCAACCCACCCTGCCTCTGCATAGCTCTAGCTGATGGCACCTCCAACCTAAATGATTCTGCCTGGGGCGGGGGGCGGGCAAGGAAAACAAATTTAATCGCCCTTTCAAATGACAATCCTTCAAAAACTCATAGATAGATCCCACCAGCCCCCTACTCTTCTCCAGGGTAAACATCCCCAGTTCATTGAGCCAATCCTGTAAAGCTGGGACATTCCCAGTAACTTGGTCTGTTAAACAGCCTTATGCCCAATTGCTAGCACCCACCCCCACCCCAATCTCCTACCCCAAGACATCAAGTTACCAACATCTATCTAATATGAGCAATTCACAATCTGAGGTAAAATCATCTCGATCCATATTTCCAGAGTCTAGAGAGACTTTCAGAGTAATTTTTGCAGCCTAAAATGAACTCAAAATGAAGTCAAATAAATAAGACTTACTAGAGATAAATGAAATGGTAATATTTTAACCTCTGAGACACTGTTTGGCTACTGCTTTTCTATTTCTAGCGCTTGAGGTTTGCACCTATACTTGAAGGAAGAAAAGGCAGTGTGACTTATTGGATAGAGTGATGACCCCAGAACTAGAAAGACCTGGAGTCAGGTACCACCTCTCATACAGGCATACCTTAGAGATATTGTGAGTTCAGTTCCAGACCACTGCAAAAAAGTAAATATCACAATAAAGCAAGTTACACACATTTTTTGGTTTCCCAATTCATATACAAGTTAGGTTCACACCATATAGTAGTCTATTAAGTATGTAATAGTATTATTTCTTTTAAAAAGTACATATCTTAGTTAAAAATATTTTATTTCTTAAAAATGCTAACCATTATCTGAATCTTTTTATTGGTGGAAGGTCTTGCTTCAGTGCTTATGGCTGCTGACTGATCAATGATGGCTGTGGCAATCTTAAAATAAGATAACAATGAAGTTTGCCACATCAACTGACTTTTTCTTTCAGTTGAACACTTAGAGGCCATTGTAGGGTTATTAACTGGCCAAATTTCAATAGCGTCATGTCTCCAGAGATGGGGAGGCCCAAGGAGAGAGAGAAAGATGGGAATGACCAATGAATATGCAGTCGGAATACACATACACCATTAATCAATTAAGTTTGCCATCTTATGTGGGCAGGGTTCATGGCACCCCAGAATAATTATAAGAGCAATGTCAAAGATCACTGATCACAGATCACCATAGGAGATATAATAATAATTAAAAAGTTTAAAATACAGGGTGTCCATAAAGTCAGCGTGCAATTTAAAGTAGTTGTAACTTTGTAACTATATGTGACAGAACGAATCTGTAACAAGAATTAGGAAGCTTGATGTATCTAGTTTATTTTTGTCTTTAGAAATTTTATGTTTTTTATTTTTATTTTTAGAAATTCAACTTAAAAGTTACTTCTTTTTTCAGGATTACTGTTGACCCATGGCTTCACTAGAAGAGAAAGTAAACTGTGTTCTTTGGTTGGCTGAACTAAAATCTACCACCACTGTCCAAAGAAGGTTTAGAACCCAGTACAAGAAAAATACACCACACAGGAATTCCATATCCAGATGGATGAAAACATATGATGTGATTGCTGGCATTACTGAAAATCAGCTTGAAAATGTTTTCCATGAACTACAGAATCGTATTACCCTTTGTATTAGTAATGATGGTGGACATATTGAAAGTTAACAAGAACAATAAAAAATTAAGTGTTTCTTCTTTCTTTTGCTTTTTACAGATTCTTTCTATCACATATAGTTACAAAGTGAGAATGACCAAAATGTGACATGGTGACATGATGTGAGCATGTGCTGTTGCAAAAATGGCACCAATAGACTTGTTCGTGGCAGGGTTGCCATGAACCTTCAATTTGTAAAAAAAAAAATGCAATGTCTACAAGGCACAATAAAAGGAGGGATGACTGTACATACTTAATTTGGGCAAGTTTTTTAACCTTTCAATATTCTAAGGAATTCTTTAAGACTGTGAATTGCTGAGAAGGTACCCATCTGCATTGACAGAAGGGCTCTCTTCTCTTAACCTCTAGGAAGTCAGAAGTCCAGTCACTATCCTGACCCTATATCTTCTATTTACTTCTCTGTGACCATGTTGTCTTCTCCAGTAGAATGTAAGCTAGTTCAGTTTGTATCCTGAGCACTCAGCATAGGGCCCAGCACATAGTAGGTGCTTAGTAAAGGCTCGTTGCTTGATTAATTCTAGCCTTTCTCAAGAGCCTTCTACCAAACTCCATGATGAAAACCTAAGCATTTGTCACTGGGCCATGAATTCTAAAATGATTGTTTCTCTTACATTATGCTGGGGAGGGGGAAGGGGAGAATAACCGGGAATCGGGGAGGAATTTAATTAAAATTTTCCCTGGAGGTTTGTAACCATCTGGAAATGACTAAAAAGAATAAATCTACTTATATCTGGTCCACAGTTTACATTGGTTTTTATATCTTGACTAAATGCTTCTGTTACTGGATTTGTGACCTGTACAATCTGTAAATAGATTAGTACCCAGATGGGAACACCCAACGTGTTCTTGAGAAATGATTAATCCACATAGTCCACATTGAACTTGAGAGAAGTAGCAAGGAATTCCAGAGATGGGGTTCTCAGAGTTTTCAGGGGCCCCATCGTTAGAGAGATAACCAGCATAAAATGTCTTTTGGCAACCAGTTTACCACTTCATAGATAAGTCACAGAATCTCAAAATTTTTGAGTTGGAAGGAACCTCAATGACCATCTAATCCAACCCATACACAAAAGAAATACCCTCTATCACGTAAAGCCTCTACTTGAAGATACTCAATGAGGGGAAACCCATCACCCCTCTAGGCATCCCATTCCACTGTGGGACAGCTCTCATGGTTAGGAAGATTTTCCCTACATCTAGTCTCAATTCACCTTCCCACCTTCCACCCATTGTTCCTGGTTCTGCCCCTCATGAGCCAAAAAGATAACAAATAGGATCCCTTCATTCACCTGACATCCCTTCAAATACTTGAAGACAGCTATACCATCCCACTGGCCATTCTCTGCCTGATCAAATGTCCTTCTTAACCTGTGACACCTGGAGCTGAGCATCATCCTCTGGATATCACCTGACCAGGGTAGAGGATGTTAAGACTATCATCTCGCCATTCTTAAGGAAGCCTAGGATTGCATTAGCTTTCTTAGGCTCTCATATCACACTCCTGACTCATGTTGAAATTTCAGTACATTAAAACCCTCCCCTAGACAATTGCCAGAGGCTGAGGGTATTAAGCAATTTGTCCATGACCACACAGCTACTGTTAGAGATCTGACTTCTTGTTGTTGAGTTTCAGTCATGTCCAATGCTTTGTGACCCCATTTGAGGTTTTCTTGGCAAAGATACTGAAGCAGTTAGAGACCTGATGACTTCACCTAAAAGAGACAGAATCACAGTTTCCCCAAGGACAGAGGCTACTTTTCCTTCATCCGATATGAAATTTGCTTTTCCAGACAGCTTATTGGTGCAAGACCCAGGCAAATCGAATCCCAAATCTCTGTTATTGTTCTCCTCTCCTTCCACTTCCTTTGCCTTGGGAACAGGGCCCCAGCCTGAGATAGGACAATATGCCAGGGTCATTAATGTACACAGGAAGAAAGATTAAAAAAAAGGAAAAGAGAAAATTAGAGGTTTGTGAGCCTAAGACTCGGGCATCAAATCACCATGGCTGATGCTTGGTTGGAAGAAGAACTCTTTGACCTTCTTTGGGAAAAGAACGATGCTGCCTTCCTCCTACCCCTGCCACCCCCCTGCCAAATAGGGAGGAAAAAAGGGCAGGAAAACATTCAAAATGCCCAGAATGCTTGGTCAATCCCATTGGGAGGCCGAGTTTCCTCAGGAGCCATCTGTTCACACAATCATCTGGCTGTGACATTGGGATAAACTTAGAGGGAGCAAATGGTGTCTTTGGCCCTCCTTCGAAAAGGTCAGACCAATCCTAATGACTCAGGCCTGGATGGAGCAAAAACTACGAGGCTGTGAAACACGTTTAATGCCCACCTCTTGATCTTATGGTCCCATTTTTCTTCCTCCCTCCCTCCTTCATCCAGTTATCCCTCCTCAGGGCCTGTGTCTGAGAGACTCAGATCCTCTCATCTAATAAGATATTCAAGGGTGAATTCAAGGTAACTTCTCATCTAGGCGGATTTGCTCTTTTATCTGAGATCTCCAAAGACTGCAAAGCCTTCATGTTCCAAAGTAATGTATTTCTAATGGTGGAATTTCAGGCATCCTGACAGATGGTGGGAATGATAGTTTTGGGGCTGCTAAAATATTTACTTAGGAGATCAGCTTTGCTTGGTGGGGTGGGGCTTCAAGAGGAAAGTAAGAACAATGACTTTTATACTTCAAATAACATTTTATTTCCACCCTCACTTGCATGTAAAGAAACAGTGACTTTCCCTGGAGAATTTGTTCTGTTCAAATCCAGCCTCAGACACTTACTAGCTGTGTGACCCTGGGCAAGTCACTAAACCTCAGTTTGTCTCAAATTTTTGTTCTGTAAAATGGGGATAATAGTAACACCTACCTCCCAGGGTTGCTGTGAGGATCAGATGAGATAGTATTTGTAAAGTGCTTAGCACAGTGCCTCACACATAGTAGGTGCTTTATTAAATGGTAGCTATTGTTATTCTTATTTACTTGGTCCAATTCACAATGACAAAATAATAAATGCTTGTTCACTCATAGACTGGGTCATTCCATCACACCTTTGAGCTGGAAGGTATCTTGAAGGTCATTTAGCCTACACCCCTCATTTTACAGATGAAGAAACTGAGGACCTACCAAGTTAATGACTTGCCCCAGGTCACACATGGAGATATTTATTAAGTAGCACAATTGGGATTTGAGCCCACATTCCCTACCTCCAAATCCAGTGTTCTTTCTACCCCAGGACGTAGTTTCCTCAAATAATGATTATGCCCAATTTTAGGCTTGAACTCATGACCTTGAGATAGAGAGAGTCTCAAGCTCTATCTCATAAGCTCACTATGTCTGACCTCCACAGAAAGTCAGTGGTTCTCAGTGCCATATTGGAGGGCTGTTTCAGGGCTGACTGACTATAACTCATTGGGATCCTATAGGTTTAACTAAGATGATGGAACTCTGGGACCATGCTTGCCACAACCATTAATCCAAAGGACAAGACTACTCTTTTAACTTCATTTCAGTCTATTCAACAAAAGTTTACTTGATTGTAGCAGGATGATCTCAGAAAACCCTGGAAAGACTTACATGAACTGATACAAAGTGAAGCGAACAGAACCAGAACAGCGTTGTACATAAAAACAGCAATATTGCTTGATGAGGAACCATGAATGACTTAGCTGTTCTCAACAGTGCTATGATTCCAGACAATCCCAAAGAAGTAATGATGAAGCTTACTATCAGCCTCCAGAGAAAGGACTGATATTGATTGAATACAGACTGAAGCATGCTATTTTTTCACTTTCTTTCTTTTTTTTTCCTTTTATTTGAGTCATCTTGTACAAAATGACTAATATGGAAATGTTTTACTTAATTGCACATATATAACCTATACTGATTGCTTACCATCTCAAGGATGTTTAAAATGTTTAAAAATTGGGGAAGAAAAAGTTTACTTGATTCTTTTGGGACCTTGCCCGAGTTGATTAACCTCTCTGAATCTCATCTGTAAAGTAGGAGGATCGACATCATTGAAGGCATCTTAGACACTGACTTTATTTTACAACTGAGAAAATTTAGGTTCAGAGGGTTTAAGTTAAATACATAATAATTTCCAAAGCCAAGATTGGAACCCAGATCCTCTGGCTTTCAAATCTAACACGCTTTACACTATACCATCCTATCTGAAGATGATACATCTAGATGTCACTAAGTCTAACCCCTTCATTTTATCGATGATCTTAGCACACCAGCACTTAGCACAGAGCCTGGCTTACTCAATGTTTATTGGCTGATAGATTGATGAGGAAACTGAGGCTGAAGGAAATGAAATGACTTTCCTCAGGGTCACACAGGTGGTAAGCCTCTGAGGCAGGATTTGAATTCACATTTTCCTGAATCCAAGGCTCTATTCATGGCCTTTAAGGTCATGTAGTAAGCACTTACTTCATGTTCTAAAACCTGTATCTGCAAAAATTCCGAGGTTGCTCCAGACAGGATTAGGACTGGGGAGGCAATTTATTCATTTATTTGTTTATCAGTTTTGTAATTTCATTGCTACCAGGAAGTCTCCATGAGGAAACCCCCTTTCCCAATGCTGGTGGAGCTTGGAGTGAGAGAGAGTTGCCTGGGGGTACCAAGAGGTCAAGGGTACAGCTAAACTAGTGTCAGGAGGTAGGCCTAGAACCTGGGGCTCCCTAACTGTGAGGCCAGCTCTCAATTCCCTATACCAATATTCTCAGTGAAAGAACTGTATCTGAAAACTCTCCAGGTTTGAAAATACCATATCCCTAAAAGGCAGCCCTATAGGGGAGCTTTTTTCTACCAAACAATGGATACACTGGCACCTATCCATTGCACAAACATTTCTTCTCTTCTCAACTCTGGGAAAGATCCAGAGAAGAACCATAGAGGTGCCTCTGCTCTGAGGCTCCAAGGATCCCGGGATTCCTTACAGCCCACTGGCTCTGTGGGAGGGATTGGACCATGGGACGTGAGAAGACCAAAAGAGACAGCAAATGCCAAGAAGAAAAGCACAAAGTAATGGGGAACTATGGGGATGGGAGAGATGGCTCTGGTTAGGACTTTGCTGATCAACACCTGACTTCCTAATGATTTTTGGTGAACCCACAGGGATATCTGAAAGGCAATGTGATAACCCCTGTCAGTGAAGGAGCCTAGGAGAAAAGAGGCTGTGGCATGTAAGCTGTTATTATCTTCTTCCTGATTAGATTGGCCCCAAGGGTGAAGTTACCTTGTGGGCAGATTATCTGGTTAGTGGTTTTCTCCCTATGAGGCTTGTGTGTATATATGTATACACACACATACACACATAAATACATATATACATACATACAACATACAATACACATACAGCCACATATTGACATGTGTATAGATAGACATACACACATATGCATGCATACAAACACAAGTATACATATACACACATATCCATATACCATACATGTGTATCTGTATACACATAAGTGCATGCATGTACAAATACACATGTATATGCACATACACAAACACTGTGATGCAGACATATACATATGCACAGTACACACATGCACAACACAATATACGTGTGTACACAGTGCACATGCATACACACATGTGCATGTATTATGTGCTGGGAAAGGTCCAAGAGGAGAGGGAAGGTCTGGACTGATGACAGGTTCACCCCTTTATCAGTCTCTATGAAGTAGAGGTAACTTCTTTTTTTTTTGCCAAGAATCTCCCCCTTCTCCCAGCCAAGCTCAATCCAGTTTTCCTCATCCTGTCTGCAAGGTTTAGCTCCTGCTGCTTTTAGGAGGTTTATTTGGTGACTACCTTTCAAAACCACTTTCTCCCCAAGATCTGTTGGATTTCATTGCCTGGAGAAATGTCCTTGTAACACAAAAATGAGTCACAGAGGTTGTTTGTGTGTGTGTGTGTGTGTGTGTGTGTGTGTGTGTGTGTGTGTGTGAGAGATGAACCCCCTTAGTAGTCTAGTGAAGCCTAAGGACCCCTTTTAAGAAGGTTTTTAGATGGACAAAGTTCATAGGATTCCAAAGGAGATCAATTATATTGAAATCCAAATAGACTGGACAGTTCTGGGCGCCGCAGCCCCAAACCCTCCTCAGACCACTGGTCCTGCTTATACCCAACCTAGTCCTCACAGCCATCATCTAAGGATGCAGCTTCTGTAGAGAAGGGGCTGACCATCTGCTCCTCCCCAACTGCCACTCAGAAAGCAGATGAGCCAGTGGAGTGGAAGCAGCAGGGCATTCTAGGAGACAGATAGCAATCGTCATGCACCAGGCAAGTCAAACTGTCCCCACCACCTTGACTGCTGAAACCTACACCTAAATCCCAAACTTTATCAATAAATTAGTAAACATTTATTAAGCACCTACTATAAGCCAGGCTGGGGTTACCAAAAAAAGTCAAAAGACAGTCCCTGTCCTCAAGGAGTTTACAATCTAAAGAGGAGACAACATGCAAAAAAAAAACCAACCCTACAAAGTGAGCTATATAAAGGATAAATAAGAAATTATTAATAAAGGGAAGTCAATTGAATTCAGAGGGGTTGGGGAAGGCTTTCTGTAGAAGGTGGAATTTTAAATGGAACTTTAGGAAATCAGTAGTCAGAGCAGAGGAGGGGGAACATAGGAGACAGCCAGAGAAAATGCCCTGAACTGAGAGATGGAGTGTCTCCTGAGAGAAAGTTCCAGGAAGTCAGTGTCACCGGACTGGAAAGTACATATGGGGGAGTAAGGTGTAGGAGGACTGGAAAGGTAGGAGGGGACTGGATTATGAAAGGCTTTGAAAGCCAAACAGGGGATTTTGGATTTGATTCCGGAAGCAATAAGGAACTACTGGAGATTATTATGTGGGGGGTGAGGGGGTGGGGAGGGGGGTGACATGATCAGACCTGCATTTTAGGAAAATCACTTTAGTGGCTGAATGAAGGATGAACTGGAGTAGGGAGAGTCTTGAGGCAGGCAGAACTCCGCTCCTCCTTCCCCCGCCCCCCACCCCCGGCAGGCCATTGCAATAATCAAAGGTTGAAGTGATGGCCATTGGGAACAAGCCCTTGGAGGGGTGGCTATTAGCCACCCATGTCTTCAAAAACTTTTCTTCTACTTCCATCAGTGAGTACACCTACCACTTTTATCATGATCCCCCCTTATACCCTGATGGAGAACAGCCTAGGAAACTGAACCCCAAACATGCCCCTCTTTCCAACAGTTTTATTATTCTCCTGGGACAAAACTATCCTCCCAGTCACCTAGGCTCCCAGCCTTGATGATATCCTCAACTCACACTTGCACTCACTCCACATAGCCCATCTCTTGCCAAATCTTGTCATTTCTACCTTAACAACATCTCTTGCATATGTCCCTTTCTTTATAACCATGCAGCTGCCATCTTAATGCAGGCTTTCATCTTCTTTCACCAGGACTATTTCAATAGCCTTCTAATCAGTCTCTCTGCCTCCAGTCTATCAACACTAATCCAATTTACACTCATCTTCAAAGTGATTTTTCCAAAATGCGGATCTGACCATGTTGCCTACCATCTTCCTTCCCTTATCTTCTCCCCAAGTGGCTCCCTATTTCCCCCTAAATCCAAAATAAAATCCTTGTTTTGGCATTTAAGGCCCTTACCAATGGTTCTCTTCTCTGTTTCCAGTGTTCTTACATGTGAATCTCTTCTATGCACTATATAATCCAGCCTAATTTGCAGAAGCTCTCATAGGACATTCTATCTCTTGACTTACTTGCCCATACCTGGAAAATTCCCCCTCCTCAGTTCTGCCTTTTAGCTTCCTTGGCTTTCTCCAAGACTCAGATCTAATCCCACTTTCTGCAGAGACCTTTAAATTTCCTCCCAACCCTTCCCTCTCAGAATACCTGATGTCTATCCATTTTCCTCAGCCTGGTTTAGCCCATCTGCCAAGAAGGTTTTTACCAGAGTGTGGCCTGTGCTCATGCTACAGCTTCTTGGAGCCACCAGTGAGAGTTGGGTGAATTAGGTGGACACCTAAGGTGATAAGTAGCCCTGAAAAAGACTCAGCAATCCCTCATACCAGAGGTGTATCTGTTGGGGGGATGTCTTCCCTTGGTGGGATGGTCAGATAAGAATAATTTGTTCTTAAGGCCATGAAGGTGACTGAAATAAGCTCTATTGAGCTTTTAGAGCTTGGTCAGACATTGAAGAAGCCAAGGTTTTCCACAGCATTTCAGGCCATCGCCAGTCATTTTGACTTTTGTCCTGCCATTGGACTTTGATGACTTTGGAAGAGAGAATCAACCTGATGACTTTACACAACTCTGCCTCACTTAAATCCAATTCACAAGCAAGCCGAGACATCACCCATTATCCACTGTTTTACCTAAACATCTTGAGGTAAATGGTCCTTTTTAAAACCTAAGAATGAGGGGTAGAGCCAAGATGGCAGAGAAAAGGCAGGGGCTTGACTGAGCTCTCCCAAATTTTACAGTGGACAGGAAGATGTGGGAGTAGGAGGGAAGCACTTGACTCTTACTCTCATTCCATCTCAAAGATGGAATATCATACACATTCAATTGGGTATAGAAATCTATCTTACTCTACAAGAAGGTAAGAAGGGAAGGCAATAAGAAACAAGGGGATGCTGCTAGAAGGGAGGGAGGATTGAAGGAAGTAGTGGTCAGAAGCAAAATATTTTTGAGGATGGACAGTGAAAGGAGAGAAAGTAGGATAAAAGGGGGGAAAACAGGATAGAGGGAAATACACAGTAATCATAACCATGAAAATATTTTTACAGTAAGTTCACTGATAAAGGCATCATTTCTCAAATATATAGAAAACTGAGTTAAATTTATAAAAATAAGAGCCAATCCCCAATTGATAAATGGTCAAAGGATATGAACAGGTAGTTTTCAGATGAAATAATTAAAGCTATTTATAGTCATATGAAAAATGCTCTAAATCACTATTGATTAGAGAAATGCAAATTAAAACAACTCTGAGCTACTACTCCACATCTATCAGATTGGCTAATTTGATAGAAAAAGGAAAATTACAAATGTTGGAGAGTATGTAGGAAAATTGAGACAATAATGCATTGTCTCAACTGATCCAACTGTTCTGGAGAGCAATTGGGAACTGCGTCCAAAGGGCTATAAAACCACACATACCTATTGACTCAGAAATACCACTACTAGGTATCCCAAACAGATGGGGGGCAGGGGGGAGGAACAGAGAGAGAGAGAAAGAAAGGGAGGGAGGAAGGGAGGAAGGAAGGAAAGAAAGGACCCACATTGACAAAAACATTTATAACAGCTCTTTTTGTGGTGGCAAAGAACTTGAAATTGAGGGCATACCCATCAATTGTGGAATGGCTGAACAAGTGGTGGCATATGATTGTGATGGAATACTACTGTGCTATAAGAAATGATGAGCAGGATGCTCTCAGAAAAACCTAGAAATACTTACATGAAATGATGTAAAGTGAGCAGAGCCAGGAGAACACTGTACACAGTAGCAGCAATACTGTGCAATGATCAATGATAGACTTAGCTCTTCTCAGCAATACAATGATCCAAGACAATCCCAAATGACTCATGATGAAAAATGCTATGCCTCCAGAGAAAGAACTGAAACTGTCTGAATAGACTGAAGCATACTATTTTCCCTTCCTTCCTTCCTTCCTTCCTGCCAGCCTTCCTGCCTTTCTGCCTTCCTGTAATAGTAATTAAGGTGGGACTTTTTGCTGTTCTTCTCTTAAGTGCCTTTAATGATTCTGGCCTTTGTTTGAATGGGGCAGATAAAGTGGGATCTGTTTGTCTTAGAGTTCTGAGCCACAGCAGGATGGGTGAGTGACTCTGGGCCAGCAGTTGTTATGAGCTCCCTCCACCCCACCCCGCTTTGGAGAAAACTCAGATGTTGATGCTTCTCTGGTAACTGTATATTGTGATTTTGTCAGTTGGAAATCTGTCCTTCGATTCATGTTTATTTGCTCTGTTTGTATTTGCTCTGAAGCTCAGGGCACTGGCTTTTCCCCCTGAGCTGAGTGAAGGATATTTGTATGTTGGATTAAGTAAGATTGTTAACCCCTTAACATTGGTTTCCTTAGTAAAGCAGATCAAAAGAACCTGTGCTTGCAGCATTCTAATTGTTGGGCTTATGTTGGTTTTTCACCCCCACAGCAGCTGCTAGCTGAATTGTTGAAACAAATGGCATTGAGATAATTGGTAGTCATTGATTTGTATATGATGTGATACTGGGCATGGGGAAATTTCCCACACCCAGCCTAGGTGAGGTCAGATCCCTCAGGGCTCTGAACGGGATACAATTGAGGAGAGCTTGGCTTTTGACTTTTGGGGCACACTCATGGAAGGAGTGTTGAGACTCTGGGCAAGCTGTAATCGCCCCCCAGCTTTGTAACCTAGATGTTGGTTCTTCTCTGGTAACTGTTTGTAATTTCTGTTTGTATTTGCCTTGAAATTCAGGGGGCTGATCTTTTCCCCCTGACCTAATATGTATGTTTGATTAAACTAAGATTGTTAACCCCTTAACATTGCTTTTCTTAGTAAAGCAGATCAAAGAACTTGTGTTGGCAGCTTTCTGTGTGCTGGTTGTTGGCGGGTCTTACATCCCTATAGCAGCTGCTAGCAGATTGTTGCTACACTTCCTTCCTTCCTTCCTTCCTTCCTTCCTTCCTTCCTTCCTTCCTTCCTCCCATCCTTTCTTTTTCCAGAGAAAGAATGGAGTGTGAATGAAGAACAAAACATACTTTTTAAAATTCTTCTTGATTTTGTTTTGGTCTGTGTTTTCTTTCAAAACATGACTAATATAGAAATATGTTTTGCACTACTGCACATGCATAACCTACATCAAATTGCTTGCTTTCTCAATGGGGAAGGGAGAGAATTTGAAACTCAAATTTTTTTTTAAATGAATGTTAAAAATTGTTTTTACACGTAGTTATTTAAAAAATTAAATATATTTTTTAAAAAAAAGAAAACGAAGGACAGTGTTTACTTACATGTTGTCAGTGACTTTATAATTTGAATTCCCTGAGGGCTGTCTGGCCCAGATCTTGGCCCCTAGTAAGAACTTAAGAGATGCACGTTGATTGACTAACTGATACAGAATCTCTTTTCTCTTCCCTCCCCCTCCATCCCTCACCCCACCCCCTGCCCCATGCCCCTCCCCACCCCCACGCCCGGAGCATCAAAGTTTCTTTAGTACTAATTCTGTTTCACAATCTTTGTATCTCCAGGTCCTGCCTAGCACCGACTCGCAGCAGGTCCTTAATAAATACTTGCTAATCTGAACGGAATTGAATTTGAATTAAATACCTACTATGCGCAAGAGGCTGGGCTGGGAGTTAGCGATATAAAAAGAAGATACACACACACAAAAAAAATAGTAGAATGAGATATCTGAAGTCCGGGTTCAAATTTCTTCTCAGCTACTTTGTGGTCCTGTATAAGTGACTTAACTTCCAGGTAATTCAAGCAAGTCTTTATTACTGGAGGCAGGTTGGCACCGTGGAGAGAGTACTACTGGATTTGAAGTAAAAGGATCTGAATTCAAATTTGAATTTTCGCCCCCTTGCTGCCTGTGGTGAAGTGGGCAAGTCACTTCTTGCCTCTAAACCTCAGTTTCCCCGTGTGTAAAATGAGAGGACTGGCCTTTAAGGTTCCGCTCAGCTCTAAATCCATGATGCTGCGGATTGAGTGTCGTGTGCTGGTGTCTTCAAACAAGAGCTATTCAGCGTCTTTCAGGAGCTTCCATTTTACTGGCTGTAGACTGCAATGCTGGCTTGGTGGGATTTAGTTTCGGGGGAAAGGGGAAGTGAAGAGTGGGAATTCTATTTCCAACATGTGACTTTTTTTTTTTCACTCGACTTTCTTGGTTGAGTTCCCTCCATCCTGTCCCGCCTCCCGCTTCTTCTCTTCTGCAGGCAGGGGAGGGGCACAGAGCTCATCCCCTGCCCCTAGCCCCTAGCTCCCCCTCTCCCAGCCCCTCTGCGCCCTCCCTCCTGCTCTCTCTCTCTCTCAGCGAGTCCGGCTACGTGGCGCTGCTCTCTCCCCTCCTCTGCCCCCACCCCTAGCCCGGATCCGGTCCAATGGACACAGCTCCGTGCACGTGTGTGCAAAAGCCCTAGTTCGGTCTGTGCCCATTCCAGGGAAGATTCTCCCCTTGCCAGCCCCCTGCAGGCAGAAGGGGCGGGCCCTTCGGAGGGCAGGGGGAGGGCAAGCCCGTTCCCGTCCCCGCCCCTCCTCCGGTACCCCCTCCCCTTAGGAGCTGCCCCGCCCGCCGTGCAGGGGGAGTCCTAGACTGTGCCTGGGCTCACTGGACAGCGCGCCGATCTCAGCGCCTCGCAGCCCAGCCCAGCCCAGCCCGGCCCAGCCCGGCACGGCCCGGCCCTTCAGAGAGTTCCCTCCGCCTCCCTTCTTTCTCAAGTCCTTCCTCCCCGGCGGCGGCCGCTGGACCGACCATGGCGCTGGGCTGCCCGGGGCTGGGGCTCCTGATGCTGCTGCTGCTGGGGCCCGGACAGCTGCGGGCTAAGCCCACCGTGCGCAAGGAGCGCGTGGTGCGGCCCGACTCGGAGCTGGGCGAGCGGCCCGCCGAGGACAACCAGAGCTTCCAGTACGACCACGAGGCCTTCCTGGGCAAGGAGGAAGCCAAGACGTTTGATCAGCTCACTCCGGAGGAGAGCAAGGAGAGGCTGGGGTGAGGCGGGCAGGCTGGGGCCCCGGGGGCACGAGGGAGAAGCCGCGGGGCAGGTGCTGGGAGCCCGCACCCTCTTGGGCAAAGAGAAAGTGAGTCCGGCTCCCCGGCTGGTCTGGGGGCAGGGCTCTGGGCAGGGCAGCGTTGGGACTGCCCACCGGGCCGGGCCTGGCTGGAACTTGGGACAAAGTTGGGAGAGGCCCCTGGGAGCAGTGAAGACCGGAGTGGGCAGGGCGATCTCAAAGGATCCCGGGCCTGGGCTGGGGTAGCTCCCCTAACTTCTGTCTGCACCAGAAAAACGAAACCCTTCTCCCCTCCCCTGATAAGTGATAACGTGGCAGAGGAAGGGAGGGAAGGAAGCAGAGAGAGCTCCCCCTCCGCCTCTCCTCCCACCCCCCATTATTGCATCAGAGGGGAGGGGACAGGAGGGAGATGACAATGGAAGAAATTTCCAACTTGGACCGACGAGTCTTCAGCCCTCTTTTAAGAAAGTTACCAAAAAAACAAACAAACAAACAAAAAACCCAACCCAAAAAACCTTATCCCCTGCAACTCCTTATCCTGCCGCCAAGACAAATTCAAATTTTAGGCAGCCCCCAACCTCTATCAGAAAGGAGTTTGAGGGATCGGAGGGAAATGAGAAGGTGGTATCACCCTCAGCCGAATCAACTGAAAGGGACCTTAGTGATCGTCTAGTCTTACCCCTTTGTTTTAGAGAGAAGTGACTTGGCCAAGGTCACACAGATAAATAAGTATAGAAGCTGGAATTCAGCCAGGCTCCAAATTCGTGAGCTTCCCTCTACCCCAAGCTGCTTGTTATCTGCTGGCTACTAGTATCAGGGGTGAAGTGGCCTCGAGGTCGAAGGCTCCCCACCCCTGCTCTAGTTAATGTCATCTAAAGCTCAACAGAATCAGAAAAAAACACTATAGGGAATTTGTTGGCATTTCTCCATCTCAGGATTTCCCAGGGAGTTCTTTCAGAACTCCACCCCCACCCCCACTATTAGCTGACCCATTACTGTTAAGAGATGGTTGGGCCCCTGGAAAATGAAAGGTTGATTTTGAACTTAAATGATTTCTAAAATCTTATGTGTTGGTCACTGGCTGTGGATTGCTAGGGTCCTGAAAGAGCCAGAAAAGCCCTGGGCTTGATTTCCACTTCTGATGCTTAGAATCAGGATCATGGATAGAAAGTCAGGGGCCAACACACCCGTTTTCTAGATGGGTAAGTACAGTAAGGCCCATAGAAATGACTTGCTTTGAGTTCCAAGTGGCAAGTAGCAGAGCTGGAATCTGAACCTGGGCCACTGAATCACATAGGGTGGATGATGACTTAATTTGAAGGTGAAGTTCAATTCATCTCTCTGAGTCTCGAGTTCTTCATCTGTCAAATGGAGATGATGATACCCACAGTGTCTGTCTCATAGGGGTTGTGAGGATCCAGTGAAATGAGGTGTGCAAATCACTCTGTGAACCTTAAAAGCCTCTCTGATAAATGTCAGCTTGGTTTTGGGAGGAATACTGGGTTGTAGGTTGATTATTTCTGGAATTCTACCTGGGGATCCTTCAGGGGAATTAGAGCCGGCACTGCATGGTGAGGTTTTCACAGTATTTCCCATTCACCTGATCCTCATCACAACTCTGTGTTGTAGGTACCATATTATTACCCCATTTTACAGATAAGCAAAAAGAGGCTTAGAAAGGTTAATTGATTTGCTTGTGGGTACTCTCTTAGTATTTGAGGCAGGATTTGAACCTGGGCCTCTCCTGACTCCAAATTATCTTTCCATTAGGCTGTATAGCCTTTCCCAGCTGAATGTCATAGGATTGTAGTTGGAGACTGGGAAAGGATTTGAGAGGCCATTTCATCCAGCCCCTTCATTTTATGGAAGAGGCAACTGAGGCACAGGGAATTTCAGTGACTTTTCCTAAGGTCACACAAGCAGTTAACCTCAGAGGCAGGATTTGGACCCTGGTCCTCTGATGCCAGATGTATGAGTCACTCCACTACACTCCACTCAAGGTCCTTTCCCTTAGGCCTGTGTGTTTAGACACCAAAGGAAAAGTAATAAGTAGGAGTCAGAACTTTGGACACAGGCATTTTGAAGCTGATTGGGTAGTTAATCAGAAGAGCCCTGACCACTGTACCACCAGCATTCATAGAAAGGAGTGGGGTAGGTGGTACTTTACACATTTAAACCTTGGGAGGTAGGTAGTCTGGGTATCATCTCCAGTCTACAAATGGGGAAACTAAGTCCCTGATTGACTACAGACCTTGCCCAGGGTCATACCAGCATTAAGCATGTGAGGTAGAATTTGAATCCTGGGCCTCCTGACTCTAAGGCCATCTCTCTGTCCACAGTGCTAGTGGCCAGTGCTTTCAGATCTTCCAGCCTAACCTTTTCCTTGGAGATGTGGAAGTTAATGATGGGTCTTGGCTAGATATCCTATTTGCTGAACTCCCTGAAAGCAGATTTCTGGCCTTCAAAGTGGTAGGTGTAAACAACTCTGTGTTCTTCTCACCAAGGGAGACCCAGCCACTCCACCCCTGTCGTTCTGACTTAACAATGAAGGCTTTTGATAGGCCCCTGCCCTGTAGGGCTCGAACCCTATTCATTAGTGGGCCTGGAGCATCAGAAATGTGTGGAATGATTGAAGCAGGAGGATTTTGGAATTTGGAATCATGAACTCAGTAGGCTGAGCCCTCCAGCTGCTTGTCAGAAGCTAGGCCTTGGGAGACAGGAAGACCTGGTCTGAGTTTCTTCTTTGACATAAACTAACTTGTGCGACTCAGTAAAACTACTGTATAATAAATGAAGTAAGCATTGTGGTCTAATCCTTCAGTGCTCTAGATCTAAGCTGCACTTAGCCAAAGTCTCAGTGTCCTAAGCAGTTTCCTAAGACTGGAAGGTCCAGAGAAGGTACTGACCTGCCCTGGAAGAGAAAGTTCTTCCTGGAAGCTCCTACACCGATAGAAGCATAATGAGCATCTACTGGGAACACGCTGTCACTGTTGTTCAGTCATTCAGTCTAGTCCAGCTCTTTGTGATCCCATTTGGGGTTTTTTTTTGGCAAAGATACTGGAGTGCTTTGCTATTTCCTTCTCCAGTGTGCCCCCATTTTAAAGACAAGGAACTGAGATCAAATAAGAGTTAAGTGACTTGCCCAAGGGCGTAAAGCTAGTGTCTGAGGCCATATTTGAATGGGATCTTCCTGTCTTCAGGCCCAGGGCTCTATCCACTGCACCACCTAGCTGCCCATTTCTGTGAACACCTAGAGAGCAGTAAAACCCAGTCCTTTCCCCAGGGATGTGTTAGTCAATGTTTAACAACCAGCTCTTTTAAAAAATCATTAACATCTTCTCCATCACTTTTTTTTAAGGTAATAGGGCTTAAAGGACTTGCCCAGGCCATATTTGAGCTCAGATCCTCCTGACTCCAGGACTGGTACTCTATCCACTGCACCACCTAGCTGCCCCTCCATCACTTAAGTGTAGACAATTAACAAAAACAATAAATCAAGCCCAGATTTGTGTTTGCTGATTTCCAAGGTATAAAAGTGCCCACCGAAAACTTACCTGTCAGCTCTGTGAGCTGATGTGAGCTGGCTCCAGCACACTCTGCCCAGCCCTCATGGAAAGGCCCCAGAGGGCAGAGTTATGGGACCTCTGCCTGGCAGGTATGAGGAGTCCAGTTTGGGCTTATTGTCAGGCCAAACTTCCTAACAATTCCAGCCATCTAGAAGGGGAATGGTCTGCCTCTGCAGGTGTGATGGGTTCTCCCTTAGGGGACTCTCCTAGAAGAAGAAGAAGAAGAAGAAGATATTGGAAGAACACTTATTAGGGGCTGTTCTAAGAGAATGATCTCGGTTCCTGAGCTTCCATCTAGCTTCAGATCAGTGATTCCATGACCCCTTTCAACTCATGAGATTCTGGGACTATGTCTCTAGTTTCTATCTCTGGTTTCTGGTATAGACTCATGACTTTTTTTGGTGCAGGGAGCTCTCATTTTGTAGACTCCCTCTACCAACAAAGACTGGCAGCTGTTGGGGGACTTTGTCTTGGAGAGTTTCCTGGAATGCCGAGGGATTAAAAGTGATTTGCTGTGTTCCTGTGATTACACACATGTAACCTATAGCAGATTGCTTCCTGTCTTGGGGAAGGGGGATGGGAAGGAGGGAGAAAAAATTTGAAACTCAAAAGCTTATAAAAAATGAATGTTGAAAATGATCTTTACATGTAATTGGAAAAACTAAAATACCATTTACCAAAATAAAAAAAAATTATATACATTAAAAAAGGAAATGAAGAAAAAGAGTGATTTGCTCAAGGTAATTCAGCCAATATGTGTCTAAGGTGGGACTTGAACCCAGGTCTTCCTGTCTCTTAGACCTACTCTCTTGGTTACTACACTAAGGGCAGCTAGGTGGTGCAGTGGATAGAGTGCCTGGCCTGGAGTCAGGAAGGTCTGGGTTCAAATGGTGGCCTTGGACTCTTTCTAGTTGTGTGACCTTGGGCAAAGTCACTTCACCCCGTTTGCCTCAGTTTTCTCATCTGTAAATTGAATTGGAGAGGGAAATGGCAAACCGCTCCAGTATCTTTGCAAAGAAAACCCAAATGAGGCCACAAAGTCAGACATGACTGAAAGGAGTGAACACAAAGTGGCCTAAAGTGTTTCTTGAGTATCTAAAGTCCACAGTTATTGTGACCAAGCAATATGAGAAGTTGGAATTTTTGTGAGTAATTCATCTCAGACAAGATTTTGTAGCCTTCAGGCCTCAGTAGAGTATCTGAGACAAATAATGCAGTTTTTAAAAGTCCCATAAAATATCTTTGCCCCTAGGACTTGCATTAATGAAGTCCTGGCTTCAAATCCTGTCTCTGACACTTACTAGATATGTGACCCTTTGCTAATCACTTTATCTATCTGGGCCTCAGTCTCCATGTCTGTAAAATGGGGATGCCTGTAGTGCCTACCTCATAGGCTTGTTGTTAGGCTCTAATAGAATAATGTCTATAACACACATTGTAAGCTATAGAACTCTATGTTATCCTTGCTGTGATTATTTGATACTCATCCAAATTTTTTCTTCTGTTCCCCCATTCATTTCAATAAGTGAGCAAGGTTCAGACCTGTCTTAGTAGAGGAATTTCCAGTGGGACCTCTCTGCATTATTGAATCATAATGAGCATTGACTGGGAAAATGCAATGACCAGTAAAATATAGTTCCTGCCTTCATGGAGCTCACAGTCCAGTGGAAGGGAATGGAATACACCCTAACAATAACTGCTACATAAAATAGAAACTAAGCATCTGATGAGTTAACTGATAAGATTTTAAGCTTCCAGAGGGACTATCTTTATCCTCTTTTTGTATCCTAGGTGATTGATTAGCACAGTGCCTGGTGTATAGTAGGCACTTTCTTAATAAATGTTGATTGATAAATATATAAGACATAGAGGAAATCCTTTAAGCTCTCAGGGCTCCCAGGAGCAGGTATTGATCAGCACTGGCAGAGAGGTGGGGTTCCTCTCCAGGGAGGTTTCCAGCAGCAATGATAAAATCACAAGTGTAGGTCTGAATGAAAAAAGGAACATAAATCAGATACAAAGTGAAGTCATCCCTATGATTACACCCACCAGCATTTTCCAAAATCCAAAACTGTTCGTGGGAGGCCCTGGGTTCCACAGGATATGTCTAAGTGAGAAGAATCGCTTGCTAGTGCCATTTCTTTTATGTATTTATTTAAAATATGTTTTTTGCGCAACAGCTTTTCAGTGCGAAAACAGAGCCAATACCTTATTTTGCTCCAGGATTCCCCCTCCTCTTTTTTTGGGAGCCATGCCAAACCCTCTGATTCCTCCCCCAATGGGCATCGATGGGGTTCCATTCGTCTGTTTCAAGCCCCACATTGTTCTGTGGCCAAATTAGTTTGGGAAATGCTGGTCCAGCCAAAAGCAGCGCCTGGCAGCTTTCCTGAACGGGAGATGCTTAGATAGTCAGGTTTTCTGTTTTCTCCCATGCCGTGACCACCTTTGCCCTCCCAGTAACCCCCGGTTTCTCATTACAGAAAGATTGTTGGCAGAATAGACAGTGATGGAGATGGCTTTGTCACAACTGAGGAGCTGAAAACCTGGATCAAACGAGTACAGAAACGGTACATCTATGAAAACGTGGCAAAAGTCTGGAAAGATTACGATCGAAACAAAGATGAGAAGATTTCCTGGGAAGAATATAAGCAGGCTACATATGGCTACTACTTGGGTAAGAGGATCACCTACTAGTCATTTTTTGATGGCTAAAATTATTTACTTCTTTCAGGAAACATGTTATCTTTTTAAAAACTATTCCCCAACCCCAAACTTGAACCCTTCCTTCTAACAAAATACAAATATTTAAGCAATCATATTTGATAGTAGTCCCTCACCTCTCTACTCAAAGGGGGAAGGCATGGAAACGCATTGTCTCTCTCCCTCATCCCTCAATCGCTGCTCTGGGGAAGTCTTACTGCTGATTTTTTGTGCTTCTGTCTCTGACCTTTTTTTTAAGGTAGGATGTCTACTCATTTGGGCAACCAGATAGTTAAAAATAAAAATTTAATTAAAAATATAAAATGATACAAAATATAAAATAATACAAAAATAAAAATTTTAAAAATACAAGACATTGTCCCACATTAAGATTTTGGAGAGATTAGGCTAACACACTGGGAGATACAATAGTCAGAGGGTCAGCTTTAGAACAAGGAAAACTTCGGTTCAAGTCCTGCCCGTAACATATACTGGTTGTATGACCCTGAGCAAGTGCCCCAGGCAACGATTTAAGACTCTAAGTTACAGATCAGTTGCTCATCTCTGCTAGTAGAGGTAGTTTCCACAGTGGAAGTTCCCTACAGGGATGAAACCACAGGCCTGGGAGAGAAACAGATAGACAAGCAGAGGAGATAGAGAGAGAGAGAGAGAGAGAGAGAGAGAGAGAGAGAGAGAGAGAGAGAGAGAGAGAGAGAGAGAGAGAAAGAGAGAGGGAGAGGGAGAGGGAGAGGGAGAGGGAGAGGGGGTGGGGAGAGAGAGAGAGAGGAGACTAACATACATGACAACTAAAGAACAAATAGGTATATCGTGCTAAATTGTATGGTATTTCCTAGCCTGGCATTTGAGACCTGCCACAGTCTGGCCATAACTAACATTTTTCCATAGTCCCTTCAACTTGGTGACTGAAAGTTTGGAAAGGAAGAAAGAGCTTCAGTTTTCAGGCAGCAGTGATGGAACTTATGTTCAACCTAATAAACATTTATTAAGCTCCTGCTGTGTGCCAGGCTCTGTGATGGGCACTGAGGATGCAAAGATAATCCTGCCCCTGGGGAGCTTATGTCCTACTTTTTTTTCTTCACGTTCCATCTAGAGAACCCAGAAGAGTTTCAAGATGGATCTGATCAACACACTTTTAAGAAGATGCTGCCCCGTGATGAGAGGAGGTTCAACACAGCTGACCTTGATGGTGATAAAGCAGCTACTCGGGAGGAATTCACTGCCTTCATGCACCCGGAGGAGTTTGAGCACATGAAGGATATTGTAGTCTTGGTAAGAAACAACACAGTGCTAGGACAGGGGAATGAAATAATGGTAGGATCACAGAACGAAAGCTGGGGAAGAGACCTTACCAGTCAATTGTGCAACCCCTTCATTTTTCAGATGGGGAAACTGAGGCACAGAAAAATTAATGACCTGGCCAAAGTTATTTGGGCAGCAAATGTCAGAGTGGGTCGGGGAAAGCTTTACTGGGGTGCTTATCATTTGTGGTATTTGAAGGAAAGGTATGTTGGGGGTGGAGGGAGTCAGGGAGGTAGAGGGCCTTCTAAACAAAAAAAAAAGGTGATAAGCAAGGACCCAGAGGTGGCCAGAAACTGGACCCAACCTAAAACTGTAGTTTCGCTGGAGTCAGTGAAAGGAGGGGAGTGATTTGAGATAAGACCAGAAAGATGGGGCAGTGTCAGAATGTTATCAGGAACAGTAGATGATGTGAAAACAAGATAGAAATGAAAAAAATGTAAACAAACCCCAAAAAAGCGCAGTTAGGATATTAAATTTGCTACAGAAATAAATAATTGATTCCAATAGTCTTTTTTAAATCTTGGTTTTGGGATTTTTCTGTGCTCTTAATTCCTTGCTTTGAGAGTTGACCAGTATTAAAAGACTAGCCCTCTTTCGGATGTGCCTTTGATAGCCAGGCAGTTGGGAAATCCACTACTTTCACATCGGAGAAGTTTTTCATTTTTCTCCCCACCCCCACCTCCCGCCTTCCCTACTCAGGAGACGCTGGAAGATATCGACAAGAATGGTGATGGATTCGTGGATCAGGACGAGTACATTGGTGAGTATTGAATTGGAGCTGCCGGTGGGGCATCTACCATTTCAGCTCTGGTGGTGCTGATTGCAAGTCCAGCTCTCTGTCCCCTGCACAAGACTGTCCCGTCCACACCTAGGTATAGTGTAGGAGGAGATGAGCTGAGGATCAAGGATGACCCAGGGCTTGGTGTCTCTTGGAAGGAGGGCTTAAAACTGGACACTGGAGCAAAATTACAGCTCAGCCTCACTTTACTTAATGATGGTGTCCCCCCAGAAAGGACAGTTCTGTTTTTCTGAGTGGAATATTTCAAGAGCCCCTTAGGGGAGCCCTCCGCTTAAATGAATCTCCATCTCCCAGTTCTGGACATTTTCACCAATACCTGGAATGCTCTCTTCTCATCTCTACCTCTTGGCTTTCCAGTCTTCTTTCAAGGTTCAGCTAAAATCCTGCCTTCTACAGGAAGCTTTTCCAATTCCCCTTAATTCTAGTGCCTTCCTTTGGTTGATTATTTCCAATTTATCCTATATATAACTTGTTTGTACATAGTTGTTTGCATGTTGTCTCTCCCATTAGAATATGAGTTCTTTGAGAAGAGGGACTTTCTTTTGCCTCTTTTTGTGTCTTCTGAACTTAGTATAGTGTCTGGCACATAATAGGTGCTTAATAAATGTTTATTGACTGAATACCAGATTATTGTTTACATGTTTATTGATTGAGTCACATGACCTGGATTCTAGATCCACCTCTTCTTATTTGTCCAAGTTACTTCAATATGGTCAACAACAAAGCATATATTTGGTGCCTACTATGTGCTAAGCACTAGAACAGCTTGGTGGTGCAGTCAATAGAGCACTGGGTCTGGAGTCAGGAAGACTTAAGTTCAAATCCTGCCTCAGACAGCTTACCAGCTGTGTGATCCTGGGCAAGTCACTTTGCCCTGTTTGCCTCAGTTTCCTCATCTGTAAAATGAGCTGGAGAAAGAAATGGCAAACCACTCCAGTATCTTTACCAAGAAAACCCCAAATGAGGTCATGAAGAGTCAGACATGACTGAACAACAACAGCATATCCTAAGTGTTGGGGATACAAAGAAAAGCCAAAATACACACACACACACACACACACACACACACGTGCACACACACATTAATGTGTATATACATATATGTGTGTATATACATATCTATACATATATATCGGGGGGGAGTGAGGGAGATTGAGAGATGGAAAGATCCCTGGATTTAGGGAGGGAAAGTCTGTGTTTAAGCCTTAGAATGTCTCCTGAATTAGGCTGTGTGACTTTGGGCAAGGCATTGTACCTCTCTGGGCTACAGCTTCCTTCTCTGTAGAGTGAGAGGGTTGGACTAAATGACCTCTAAATCCCATCTTGGCTTAAATCCTTGATGGGCAGATCATACAACTAGCTGGTCTCAAAGGTTTACAGGCCATGACTCTGTGATCCCTAGACCAGAATTCTCATAATCACCTGTGAATTCTTGGGGCCCCAAAACCCTGACCTTGCGTATTGGTGATTCTTCCATCTCGTGCTTGTGAAATGGATTTTTTTTAACTTAAGCATAAAATTTTATGTTTATCCCTATGAAATTTCTTCTTTGATTGGGCTCATCACTATACCCTTGTACTCTTTGGGGATCCTTTCCATATTTGTATCATCTGCTCCCACTTTGAGGGTTCTATCTCACATTTTTGGCCATAAGGGTCCAGTGTAAGCTAAAAACAAGTTTATTCATTCATCAAATTAGCCATTTATTAAGTTAGTCATTCATTATAAACACTTACTAAGAGCCTACTGTGTTAGACTTGTTCTGCTTGACCACAGAAGACAGAAGAACCAGGAGCTTTGGATAATAGTTGCAAAGAGGCAAATTGAAGCTTGAAGTCAGGAGAAATTTCCTGCCCACTCAGAATTATCCCAGAGTGAAATGGGCTGCCTTGAAGTGATGGATTCCCCTTTCTTTGGAGATCTTTAAGTGGACGCCAGATCACCACTTGTCATGTTCTGTGGTGGGGGATTCCTTTTGGATAAGGGTTGGATTGGATGGCTGCTTAGGTCTCTTTCAACTCTGAAATTCTGTGGTTCTCTAATATATCACTCCTTGTGCTGGGCATTGGGCATACAAGTACAAAAGTGGAAACAGTCCCTGTCCTCAAGGAATCTTGTCCCATTTGGGGGGTTGACTTGTAGCTACAACTTTTGTAAATTGATGGTGTTATCGCTGCTTGCACTGACTACCCATTCTCATAGCTAATTTTTGTATCTCATTTTAGAGTTCACAAAACACTAGTACAAATATTAATTCATTTTATCCTCACAATACATCCAGGAGGAAGACCTAGCATTATTTCTAATGCTGAAATACTGAAACTGAGGCAGACCACTGTCAAGTGATTGGTCCTGGGTCACTCAGCTAATAAATGACTTGGGGCAGAATTAGAATTCGGGTCTTTTAAACTCTTAAGGTCCCGATCTCTATCCACTGCATTACTCAGACACCTGCCTTTAGTGTCCCCAGATACCTTTCATTAACAAAAAGCTGGCTGGTGAGGAAGCATTGTAGTACCTTCTCTCCTCTCCAAAGCTGCTTCAATCCATGAAAGCCCAAGTTTAAAATCTCATCTGTTTCTAAGGCTGTCATCATACAGTGCTACAACCCAGCACGTGTCATGCTAATTAAAAGCGGAGCTTTTCTAATCATTATAAATCATATTTATCCTTAAGATCTGGACGCTTTTCACGTCCAACAGAAATAACAGACAAGCCTGCGCTCTCTGTAATTAAAGTACATTTGGCGGCACTCCCTCCCTGCAATAACAGATGTTGACAGGTGTCTTATAAGTGTGTGTACCAGGTGTCTTCCCCTCATCTAGTACATAATCGAGGGAAGCATTCGGAGTTGGAGGGAGGGGGGAGGTATCAAATTGACAGTTGTGACCGAATCGAATTGACAGGAGGCAGCCGGTTGATTCAAACAAACACTGGAGCTTCTTTGATTAGCTGTGCCCCCTTTGTCCAGTGCCTTTTGAACTCTGCCCAGGGATGGCGAAGAGCTAGAGACCTGACCCTGGGAGTTGGCTTTGCCTGGAAGGGACATTTTTGTCTTTTGCACTAGGCAAGCATGGTGTGGCACAAAGGATACTGGCTTTAGAAGGTCTTGGTTCAAAGTTTAGGTCTTCCATCTCAAGCTTGTGTAACCTTGGGCAAATCACTTAATCACTCAATAATTAATTACTCAATAAACATTTATTGTTTTTGTTGTTCAGTGATTTCAGTTGTGTCCAACTCTTTATGACCCCGTGCGGGGTTTTCTTGGGAAAGATACTGGAGTGGTTTGCTATTTCTTTCTCCAGCTCATTTTACAGATGAGGAAACTGAGGCAAACAGGGTTAATTGACTTGCCCAGGGTCACACAGCTAGTGTCTGAGGTCAGGAAGATGAATCTTTCTGACTCTAGGACAGGCGCTCTATGCACTGCTACCTAGCTGTCCACAAAAACACTTATTAGCCTGGCACTGTGCTAAGTGCTGGGGATACAAAAGGAGACAAAAGACTGTCCCTGCCCTCAAGGAGCTTACAGTCTAATGGGGGAAACAACACACACGTATGTATGTATGTATATATGTGTGTGCATACACACACACAAATACACGCACACACACACACACAAGCTATGTGCATGACAAATAGGAAATAATTAACAGGAGAAAGGCACTGGAATTAAGAGGGATGGGAGAAGGCTATAGAAGGTAGGATTTTAGTTGGGTCAGTATTCTGAGCTGTAAGACGAGAGGATTGGACTCCATACCCTCTAAGATTCCTAACAGCTACATCCATACCCTCAAGCAATACCATCTAGCCATGCTTATGACTTTAGGGGTTGGCCCTTGAGAAACAATGTACAACCTAGGTGGCTTAAAAAAAAAACCTCCAACAAAACCTGTGTGTTTGTATACTGCTTTATATTAACAACATGCTTTATGTACTTGTTTACATAAAGACCAATCCTGTAAAATAATTACTGCAGGTATTAGTATCTCCATCTTACAGATGAGGAAAGTGGGGTTTAGAAAGGCTGAGGGAGGTTATAGAATCAGAATTAGAGGCCTAGAGTTGATTCTAATTCTGAGAAGTTTCACGGTCTAGTGAATAGGGCGCTGGACTTGGAAGTCTGAGGGCTTGGGTTCACATCACACCTAAGAAACTTACTAGTGGTAAGACTGTGGGTGAGTCATTTCCTTTCATCAGCAAAATGGAGTAGCTGGACTGATTGGCTTCTGCGATCCCTTTTAGCTCTAAATATATAATCTGTAAAGGGACCATGAAAACCATCTAACCTAATCTCAGTCTTATAGATGAGCAAACTGGGACCCAGAGAGGGGAGAAAGGCTTACCCAAAGTCAAAAAACCCAGGGTTGGAGGCCAGGTTTTCCTTCCCAAATCTGGTGCTCTTCCCATCACATCATGCTGACCCTGTGATCTCAGCTGTCCATTTTGGTGGGAATAGGGGAATGGCCTGAAATCTTTAGGTTTGCTGATATCTTCCCTAAGGAATCAGTTGGGATTTCTCCATCTTTAACTTCTGCACTGATTGTAATATTATGTGAAGAGAACATTTTAAAACCAGCATTTCCTTCCTTTCCAGCTGATATGTTTGCCCACGAGGAGAATGGCCCAGAGCCAGACTGGGTGGTCACTGAACGGGAGCAGTTTTCAGATTTCCGGGATTTGAACAAGGATGGGAAGATGGACAAAGAGGAGATTCGGCACTGGATTCTTCCCCAAGATTATGACCATGCCCAAGCAGAGGCAAGGCACTTGGTGTATGAGTCAGACCAGGACAAGGTAGGGGAGCATTCCTTGCTTTCAACCAGCTTGCCTCAGACTGCTTCGAGTTGTCTCTTCTTTGGTCATTTTGACCCTGGCCCACATGGTGGAGTTGCCAATGATTTTTATCATTGTGCTGTTCTTCACGCTTAGATTACCCAAAGGGTCATAGCGTTTAGGACTGGAAGGGATCTCAGAGCCCATCCAGCCCAATGCTTTATTTTACAGATAAGGAAACGGAGCTGATAGAGATTAAGTCATTTGCCCAAAATCACACAGTAAGGTGGGATTTAAACCCAAGTCTTCTGACTCCAAATCCAGTATCTCAAAAGCCATCTGGTACAATCCCGTCATGTTACAGACGAGGAAACTGAGGTCTGGGAGAAACTACCCGGATAATGTCCAAGGCTTAAAAACAAGTAAGAAGTCCTAGGTTCATAGGCTCATAAACTTGGAGCTGAAGGAAACTCAGAGATCGTTTGGTCCAAGTCCCTCATTTTAAAGACGAAGAGGTCCGCTGAGGTTAAGTAACCTGCCATGTGTGCTAGACACCATGTTAGATGCTGGAGATACAAAGATCAAAAGTCCTTCCCTGTGGAAGCTTACATTCTGTCAGAGGGGAGAGCATGCTTAAGATCATATACATATATATATATATATATATATATATACAGAGGAGATACAAGGGTGTTTGGGTGGGAGGGCACTAGCCACTGGGGAAATTGGGGAAGCCTTCATGCCCAAGGCAGAACTGAGCGTTAAAGGAGGTGAGATTCTGTGAGGCAGAGGGCAGCAGGGGCAGTGCATTCCACAATCACATAACTGCGATTTTTTTGAATGTAGTTCTTCCTAACTCACAAATCTAGCTTTCTGTCCCCAGCTAAATGGCTTGGGGATAGAGCCTGGAGTCAGGAAGACCTGAGTTCAAATCTAGCCTCAGATACTTACTATCTGTGTGACCCTAGGCAAGTCACTTAACCCTCTTTGCCTCAGTTTCCTCATCTGTAAAATGAGCTGGAAAAGGAAACAGCAAACCACTCCAGTATCTTTGCCAAGAAAACCCCAAATGGTGGGGTCACAAAGAGTCCGACATGACTGAAACAACTGAATCATAACATCCCTATCATGATATCACCCCACTAAAAAAGCTTTCTCCCCTTTTTCCCCTCCCCCCATTCTTCCTCCTCTACAGGATCAGAAGCTAACCAAAGAAGAGATACTGGAGAACTGGAACATGTTCGTCGGCAGCCAGGCTACCAACTATGGGGAAGACCTCACAAAGAATCACGATGAGCTATGATGCTCCCTCCCTGTAGAATCTTAGACTCTGGCCAGCTTCCTTGCTGGCTGCCACAGTCGACATGGTCTTCTAATTTGCACCAGCGTGTCTCCAACCAAGCAGTTTTATTACCTCATTACGGGGATGGAAAATAGTCTGTTACCTGGGATTTCACCCGAAGAAATTTAGTCCTCACGTTTGTCTTAGATATCTCTCAAAATGTCTTCTGTTCTCAATAGGTGGCAGTATTGTTTGGGGAATGTACTTTGGCAACGCAGAGCTCTTAAAGGGCTTTTTCTTTGTTTTTTGTTTTTGTTTTTCTTAAATAGAGGGAAATAAAATTTGAGCAATGTCAAGACATTCCATCAAATCACTGAGAATTGTAGGGGGTGGGGTCTGGGATGAACATGGTCTTCAGGCGGCCCTTTGGGTGAGTAAAGGGAAGCTTTCAAGTTGACAGTCAACTTTCCTCATTGTAGATAAGTCCTGGAAAGCTTCCATTGGAAATCTCTCTTTCATCTGAACTTGATAACATGAGATGTTACTGTAAATGGTTTCTATAATCTTTGTATTTTTGTTCTGTACGGACCTGTTAATGTGTACAATAAACCCACCCAACTCTTTTTTTAAATAATGCAAGAGTGGTTAGACCAGGGGTGGGACCTCGAGGCCACATAGCTGTCTTGGTCCTTAGGTGCAGTCTTGTTTGAATTCAGTCAGAGGGCTGCACTTGAGAACCTAGAGGACCACATGTGGCCTGGAGGCCTTAGATTCCTCACCCCTGGGTTAGACAAAGGTGGAGAAAGAATGAGAGGCTCTTTGAGCCTCTGCCTGGAGGCATTTGAATCTTTTTCCCTCTTGGTCTTGGGATTGCTGAGCAACTCCCCTCTGGGAAAACTCCATTTCTCCAGGCAAATCCTGCAATTTCACTGGGATTTATTTAGTGTAGCTTGGGGCACTAAAAGATTTAGTAACTTTTCCCCTTCACTCAGTCATCTCAAAAAGGAGGATTTGTACTCAGGTCTTCTGACCACTCAACCCTCCATCTACCACCATATTGCCTCTCAAACATTCTAATGAGTAGAAGGAAATGGCTAGTTCTTTATTTTTTTCATTTTCAAATAAAGGAGAGAATTTTTCCGAGATTATGTTGAATTTAGTCTGAGTCTTCAATGTGAACAAAGGCTCAGTTGGTCAGTTCTCACCAACCATCCACCATAACTGTGGAGCAAAGGAGGGGGGATGGGGCCAGCAGGATGAGTGAGAACATCCTCACAAGTTTGGAGATCAATAACAATAAAGGATCCTGATGGGAATTATCTGTGTCCTGTCTCTTGATTTTGTAACTAATGTAGATGACGTCATTATTCACGAAGAAGTGAAAAGTTTTAATGGATCCTCAGGGGACAGCACTGAAATTTGAAACCAAATCAGAATGTTTAAGATTTGCCCGGCTTTGTAGGGTCTCTATGCATTTTGCCAGTGGCCTGGCTCAAAATACTTTTTGTATCTCTGCTAGCTTATGGGTTTACGGGTCAGGCTTATTATTGTGTTTTGTTTTTTTTTTTAAAGACAGAGTGGTAACCTTAACCAAGGGGAACATTTCTTGGAAGAATCTGCCATGAGTAAATATATAGGGAGGTTCCATTTTTTTCCAGCTTGCATTTCTACAATGTAGGATTATGTGGTTAAGAAATGACTCCTTACTTTCAAACAGATATAAAACATGAGTTTGGCATGTTAGGGAAAATAGATGTTCCAGCTGAAGATCATCTTTAATAAGAATGTTTGTAGTAATAATATTTTGTATTTGTAACAAGAGGCAAGCAATGGATAGCCTGTGTACACATGATAGCAAGAAAAATCAAGGAAGGTTCCTGGCATATTGGATAGATTCCCTGGCAAACACTGGAGGTCATGGCTGAGGATGGCACCAGATGGGCAGGCATAGATGAATTGCAATCTTCGCAGGGAATGTTCACCTTGAAGTGAGCAAAGCTCTGATTTTATGGATGAGGAAACTGAGACCCAGAAATGTTTAAGTGATAGATCAAGAGTATATATAGGCTATATAGACAAAAATGTTATATACACACATTTCTGCCTAGACCTATGAATCCATTAGGGTGGGGATAAAAACTCTCCCCAGCAATACTGATGGACAATTCGTCTGAGACTTACAATCTTAGGTCATTGTGGGCATTGAGAAGTCCAGTCACTCACCCATGGTAGCAAAGTGTGTGTCAGAAGCAGGATTTTCTAATACATGCCACACTGTCTTTGAAACAGGTGAGGCTCTGGTCATAATCAACCTTGTGACACCTAGTTTCTCAACCCCTTGTCTCTAACCATTGAACTGTGGAACCCTCTTGTGTACAAAATACCTTCCATTTAGTATCAACAGAGTTTCAAAAAGGTGAGAAGAGAGACACGTGGAGAATCAGCCCATGTTAAATGCATTCTGGGCTCTCCTTCCAGTGCAATGAAGAGGAAAGACTTGGGAGAGACGGGGCTGTTGGGTCTGGGCTTAACGCTGTTTAGGAGAAGCAAAACTTTGCTAGGGGACATAACTGTTAACAACGTGATTTTTTCAAGCCCTGGATTTCTAATGAGGTTTGACTGTTTCAAAGAGAAACATATTCTTCCTAGGTAATATATTTCAAGTCCGATTATGCACCAATGCAACAGAATGCGGTTGTAATGGGAAATACTGTAATGTCAGAAAGCATTATTTCTAGGCTTAATGTGACTAAAAGCATTAATTGCTTGGAGATATAATCTGGCCTAGCAACATGAGGACACATTTTGTGCTTCCCTTGTCAGACCCTGCAGGTCTCGGTAATGAATTGTGATGTGGCAAAAATTTCGTTAGAAAAAATGCTCCTCTCCACCCGAAGGTTTTTTAGAATCACTCAGATTCTTGAGATTATTTTCTTGTTCACTAGTGCATGAAGCCATCAGCACCCCAAAACAGCCAGCATGAACAGAGTTAACAATTTGGCTACTGGTTGGCATCACATTTGGCCTCCATTTGGTTCAGTTCAACAAGTATTAAGTGTCTACTAGGTGCCGGGCAATGTATTAGGTACTGGGGTTACAGAGACAAAAATGAAATAATCTCTATCCTCAAGAAACTTACTTTCTACTAGAAGGGAGAGAAACCTGAACAAAGAGTTACAATGAGGTTTTTGCCTTCTCTCTAGGCAGGGTTTCATCATCGTCATCACCACCACCACCACCACCATCATCATCATCATCATTGTTAAGAAGCATTTATTAAGCACCTACTATGTGCCAGACATTGTGCTGAGCACTGGGGGTATAAGAAAGGAAAAACACACTCCATGCTCTGGCGAGCTCACATTCCAAGGGGAGGAGAATCCCTTGTTTTTCTTGTTAGTAAACAATACTTAGAACATATAGATAGTGTAAACGAGAAGTAATCTCATAGGAAGGCACGAGTAGGGAGCTTGGCAATATGCTAAAGCTTATTGATTCCTTCTCAGGATAATTTTTTTTAAATGTACAAAAGGAAACCAAATATATTGAAAAACTACTGAAGCTCACAGCCCCCAGTTTAAGAACCCCATGGTGAACAGTGCGGTACAAGGGAAAGAGGCCTTGGTCTAGGCTTGGCTTCAAAACCCACCTCTGATACTAGCTGTGTGATGTTGGGTAAGTCACTGGTGCTCCCTGGGCTTCAGTTTCCTTATCTGTAAAATGCAGAGGCTGGATTAAAGGGCCTCTGAGGTCCCTTCCATGCTGGCCATGTTATCTCCAGGTCAATAAACTCCAGCGGCTCCCTATGGACTCAAGGATCAAATCTAAAATCCTCCGTTTGGCATTCAAAGCTCTTCATAATATCACCCACCCAACCTCCAACACACAATTCACCTTTACACCTTACACTCCCACCCCTCTCCAACCCCACAGCCTCTTTGATCTTGCTGTTCACAAACCAAGCTCTCTATCTCTCAGCTCTTGGCATTTTCTTGGCTATTCCATGGAATGCTCTTCTCATCTCTACTTCTTGGCTTTCCTACAGGAAGCCTCTTCCGACCACTGTTAATTCTAGTGACCTCCCTCTGTTAATTATCTCCTATATGTATATATAGGTTTTGGGGTACATATTGTTTGCTTATTGTCTCCTCCATTAGATTGGAATCTCCTTCAGCGCAGGAACTATCTTTTGCCTCTTTTTGTATCTCCAGCCCTTAGCATAGTGCCTGGTACATAGCATGGACTTCATAAATATTTACTGCCTGACTAACTGACCTGGTAGGAGCTTAATAAATGCTTGCCGGGTTGAAATGAGTGCATTCATTCAATATGCATCTACTAGGTACCTGATCCTGTCCTAGGTGCTGAGGATACAATGACAAAAATTCAAACAGTCCCAGTCTTCAAGAAGCTTACATGTTACTGACAATCCTCCTCTACTTCTCCTGGCCAAATGGCCTCCAGTTTTTGGAAAGTGAAAAGAAGGAAAACGCTCCTCTTTTCTGAGTGGCCTAAATGCAAAGGAAAACCTGTTTCTCTGGTTTTCACATTTCAAGTCCATTTAATTCAACCTTAACAACACAATAGCCTTCCTGGCTATTGGCTCATATTGACCCAAAGACAAACGTGAGAAGCACAGGGTTGAATGAATGAGCTGGGGTATCCTGCATTACGTTGAAGTTCTAATTTATCCTATTTTTGTGGGACTCAAACTCAAAATCTGTGGTTCTTCCCCACTTTTCCAGGGCAGCTAGGTAGAGCAGTGCATAAAGTCCTGGGCCTGGAGTCAGGAAGACTCACCTTCCTGAGTTCAAATCTGGCCTCAGACACTTACTATCTGTGTGACTCTGGGTGAGTCACTTCACCCGTTTGCCTCGGTTTCCTCATGTATAAAATTAGTTGGAGAAGGAAATGGCAAAGCACTCCAGTATCTCTGCCAAGAAAACCCTAAATGGAGTCACAAAGAATCAGACACAACTAAAAAACCGATTTAACAACAACCCACCTTTCCTGCCCCTCCTGTAACATCTTGCTGCTGCATAGCAGCCAACATGGCCTATGTCAAGGGCAATATGTCAAGCCCCCCAGTTTTGCCTCCAATTCCAGGTTAGGGGAACAATGCAATTCCATCAGAGAGCACTGTTAACAGAAAAAGGAGAAACTTCCAAGACTTCTGGGCAGTCAAAACCAAAGTGACATTCATTTGCTACAGTTGGCAAAGTCAGTGTTCAGTAAGTATTTCTGTTATTCAAAAATAAATACGACATTTTGTGACAACCTGGTGTAATTTACGAACCCAAAGCAATTTTCCATTGTTATTTCTGTTTGCAAAAAATGACTTTTGCTCAGTACAAGTTTAGAAACTCACATTGTTCAGGTCTTTCCAATACTCCTAGGATGGTCTCCTTGTCTCCACTTCTCTCCCTAATACTCCTCATCCTCCACAGAGCTCACAAGATTTGTTAAGCGCAAATTCCACCACATCTTGCCCCTACTCAGAAAACTCTGGTGGCTCCCTCTAGCCAGTGGGCAAAAAACTTCCACCTTCTCTGTGTGAGAAATGTGGTTTTGGGGATCACTGGACTTCCCCAAATTGTGAGAACACGCGGCTTTGGGGATCACTGGACTTCCTACGCAGGGCCAAAGTCCCGAGGAAGAACCCTGTGATAATCCCTAGGGAAGGCTGTACAGACCACAGGACTTCCAGAGAAAGACCAAGTGGTAGCCCCCCTTAATCTGTGGGGATCACAGGGCCTCCTAGGGGTCAGACCCTAAGGAGGACCCAAGTGATGGCCCGTTAGGACGGCAGTAAGATCACAAGGCTGCCGAGACAGGGCCAGAAGCCCCAAGTGATGTCCCCTTAAGAAGGCTGTGCAGACCACAGGGTTCCCCAGGGAAATCCCAAGTGGTCACCCTCTTAACACCGCTGTAGGGATCGCAGGACTCCCCAAGGCAGGATCAGGAAGTAAGCCCAAGACAGGCTTCCACTGTTCATTGCTTTCCTTTCCTTAACCTTAGGAAAATCCATGTGATTTGCCCATTCTCACCCAAAGAACTCAGAACTAGAGTTGGCAGAGGAAGGCATTTTATTATGCTCCTCAAGAGAGCAGGTGTAGTGCTCACTGGAACACTCACACTGATACAGCTGCAGGAGCAGGGGTAACCATTCTTTCCACTCCTGCTAGAGTTATGGTTAGTTTACAATCTTTATTTTTTTACATAGTTTTCCTAGGTTATACAGTTTATATAGGTAGGATAATAAGGATACAGAAGCAAAAGTGAAGTTAATTAGATTTTCCTTGTCTTAGTTTAGGATTAAACTACAGTCCTTTACTTCCCCTACTTTCCCTCTTTAACATATGCAAATTGTGCAAATCAGTAGGCCTGGATTCTTGACCAAGACCAGACCCTAGATGAGCTTGAACTGGTTCAAGCGGTTTGGCCTCTCTAATTCCCCTGACTGCCTTCTCAAAAAGCATGCACATGCGTACAAATCTCTGATCTCTCACCTGACCGACCTTGAGGCCTGGTTTTTGCTAAAGCTGGGGTGGGGGAGGTGGGGGAAGTACACCTTTAGTTCTGTGGAAACAAAACTCTTCCTCCCATTTCTTACATCTGTGTGGCTTTTAAGGACTTTCCCCTGTGATGGAATATTACTGCACCGTAAGAAATGACAAGCAGGCTGATTTTAGAAAACCATGGAAAGCTTTGCATGAAATAATGAAGAGTGAAATGAGCAGAACCAAGAGAATGTTGGTTACAGGAACAGCAATATTATTCAAAGAGTATCTGTGAACAACTAAGAGGATTCTGAGTGATATGAATATTCAAATCAATTACAAAGGACTTATAAATAAAGGAAGATGCTATCCATCTCCAGAGAAAGAACTGAGAAATAGTGTGGTTTTACATATATTTATATAACTGTGTCAAATGGTGGCCCTCTGTAGCGTAGGGTTGGGAGGAAGGGAGAGAGACTTGGAACTCAAAATATAACAAAAATATAAATATTTTTAAAAGGCTTCTCACCATATTCCTTCCTTCCTTTTCTTCCAAGTTATGTTCAAGTATTATCTACTACAAGAAGCTGATTTTAATTCCTTCGGTTGCTAGCATCTTCCTCCCTCCCCCCTCCAAATTACTTGGCATGTGGGACAGGCTTAATAGATGCTTGTTAAATGAATGAATGAACATGCACCCAGATTTTTCAGGCTCCTATTTATAAGATGAAGCTTAAGCTGAAAAATCAATTGGCCTGTTTTTGAAGTCTGGCATCAAATACTAATTAAGCTGGTTTTCTTGAAGCATTGTTTTATCTTGTGCAGTGAGTGGTCTTGCATTAGAAATATATTTTTAAAAAATTCCATACAAGAGGACAAAGGAAACATTTATTAAGTGTCTACTGTATACCTTCCTAGCTCCTGATCTTTCTGATCTAGAATAAAATGTGAAAGAATCACAGACTCAGAGTTGGAAGGTATTCTCCTGGCCACTAAGTATAATCCATACCTTAATAGGAATTCCTCTCTCCTACACAAGAGACAAAAAGCCAACCAATATAGGGGAAATCTTTAGCAAGAGAGAACCGGCAACCTCCTAAAGTAGCCCACCCCACTTTGGGACAGCTGGAGGTCACCTTTTCATTGGATGGGTCCTTATCTCTCATGTGGGAGATGATTAATCTCTCAGGGCCCCAGATTATGCCCCCTCAACTCTAAATTAAAGAAGGGTTGCTGATCTGTACCCTTGGAGAAAGTGTCCACATCAGGGAGTCCTCCTTGCTGATGAAATCAGAAGAGTGGGGGGGGGGGGAGGTGGGGCAGGGGGACAGTATAATCACAGAAGCACAGAATTTTAAAGCTGTAGATAAGCTCAGAAATCATCTGATTTAATATATACATTTTGGATGCCAGCTAGTCTAACACCCCTCCCTTCCATTTTATTTGGCAGTGTCCAAAAGGGAAATGATCAGGCTAGGGTCCTACAGAGGTAAGAATGGTAGAGCCAGTCTTTGAAGCTGGGTCCTTTTACTCCAAACACAGCATAATTTCCACAGCCCCTGCTGCCTCTTCTTGTCCAAGATCTCATCAAAACCTTCTTTGTATCAAAACCTCCCAGGTCTCCAGCATCCCAATTCTTTGATCTTTGTCTTTTCACCAGACAATAGGTCTATCACGTAAGACAATGGTGACCCACACCTCCCCAGAGCCTTCATTGGTGCTATCCACAATCCAATTTATCAGGAAGCTCAAGTAAGCTAAAATGTGTCCCATAACCCTGAGCCACAACCTGAGTTTCACAGTGCCTGGCTCTGGTAGGTATTTGATAAATTTTCATTTTTGAAGGACATACTGAATCAACCAATTTATGATTAAATTACGCTCAGATTACCTTTGGTATTATGTATTTTTTTTTTTTAGGGTAGCTAGGTTACGCAGTGGATAGAGTACTGGGCCTGGAGTCAGGAAGACTCATCTTTGTGAGTTCAAATCTAGTCTCAGACACTTACTAGCTGTACGACCCTGGGCCAGTCACTTAACCTGTTTGCCTCAGTTTCCTCATCTGTAAAATGAGCTGGAGAAGGAAATGGCAAACTACTCCAGTATCTTTTCTAAAAAAAAAAACTCCCAATGGGGTCACAAAGAGTCAGATATGTCTGAAAAATGACTGAACAACAAATTTACTATGTAATATTATATATTATAATTACCTGTGTTTATTAAACTCCAAGAGAAGCCTTCTATGTAGATTTTGTATTTCTTCCAGTGTCTTGAACAATTGTTTCTTCCTTAATTGTTTTTTGAATGAATGAATTGTATTTTAATTTTAGAAGCAGCAGAGTACAGTGCAAAGAGTACTGAATTTGGAGTTAGAAAGCCAGAATACAAATTTTGGCTACTCTTTGAGTGACCTTAGGTAAGTAATTTCCTCTCTTCTGGGCCTCAGTTTCCCCATCTTTAGAATCAGAGTGTTCAGACTAGCTCATTTCTAAGATCCTTTCCAACTATAAATCCATGAATCTTTTGAAAAGTGGTAATCCAAGTCTGGGAATATATGGCAACTCTCAGTTAATCTGAAAATTCAATGAACCAAAACACCCTATTTCCAAATCATTCTCATTCTGGAAAAACTCTTAGGAAGATGCATTTCTCAAGTAGCTATTGAGGTCTCGTAGAGACCATGCCCTTCGGTGGAGCCTTCCAGACATAACTGCCTGGCACTGTGCCTCAATGGAAGGAGCGCTGGCTTTGCAGTCAAAGGAGCTGAGTTCAAATCCCATTCTCTGTATGACATTGAGGAAGTAATTTCTTCCCTCCTCAGTTCCTTCTTTGTAAAATCATGGAGTTAGATGAGATGGCATTTAAAGTCAGCAATGCAAGAATCTAAGACAATTCCAAAAGACTCTTGGTGGGAAATGCCTTCCACATCCAGAGAAGGAATATGGAGTCCAGATGCAGATCGAAACATACATACTACCTTCTCTTTTTTTATTTTTTCTTTCTCATAGTTTTTCCCTTTTGTTCTGATTCTTCTTTCACAACATGATTAATGTGGAAAGTGTGTTTAATATAATTGTACACGTACAACCTGTATCAGATCGTTTCCCATCATGGGGTGGGGGAAATTTAGAACTCAAAATCTTATGAAAGCGAATGTTGAAAACTAAAAATAAATAAATAAATTTAAAATCAGTTATAAATTTATGACTTTATGATTCAGTCAGAAAAGAGTCAGAGGAAGGACTTAGGATCAAATCTTGTCTCTGACCCTTACTACCCACGCGACCTTGGACAAGTCACTTAATTAATGTCCTTAAGCCTCTATGTTCTCATCTATAAAATGAGGGAGCTAGACTAAGTGGCCTCTAAATTTCCTTGAAGCTCTAAATTTAGGATCTTGTGACCCCCTGAATTCGGTTAAAAGACCACTGGTATATTGGGCCTGTGGCTCCTGGTAGGAATTTGGACACACGCTGAGTGTGTAGAACAGAAATGTGTGTGATGTTTGTGGTCAGTAGAAAAACAGCTAGTCTGACAGAAGAGGGAGTGGGAGAAACTGGAAACAAATACACCCTTGACAGCAGTTTACCCAGTCTTCTAAACAGCTCTGTGGGAAGTGCCAGGGTATTTATTGAGGGTGGGAAAGGTCCACATTCTATGGTTGGTTACTTGCCACTGAGGGGCGAGACACTCTGGCCTGCTGAATCTCCCCACAGTGACCTCAGCTAAGAATAAATTTCAACCCCTTGGACTCACCTGGGGCCGGACTGAGTCCTCAAGACACTGTGCCTGAGCTTCCAAAGGTCAAATTTGGCTGTGAACTTGCAAGGGACAGAAAGTCTCTGACTAGGGGTATTTGTAGCTCTTAGAGCTTTGAGAGTGAATAAAACCCATTTTAGATATGAGCTTAAAGACCTTTAATGACCCCATGGTCTCAGCTAGTAGGGTACTCCCTCCAGATGTGCAGATTGCAACCCCTGTCTTCTCATACCATACTCTGTGATTCTTATCTATGTCTTCCATAAGTCTACCACAGAGGATCCATCCAGCACACCAAATGCCTTTCTCTATTAATACACATATGTATACATACATGTATAGACATATACACATATACACTATATACACACATAGCAAATATACACACATATACCTCTCTATATATCTATATATATGCACACACTCTCTATATATCTATGTATATACGCACACACACATTCATACACACATACACATACCTATACAAAGATCTCCAAGAGAGTTTGAAAAGAAGGCGTCAAGTCCGTAGAAGCCCTAGGAAAGAGTAGAGATCAAAAAATTTAGAGAAAATATAGAAAGTAGGTAGATAGATAGATAGATAGATAGATATAGAACACACACACACACATATATGAGATATAGGATACATAGACACATGTATATAGGCAAACAGAAGGTTTACATATGCATATGTGTATGTACGTGTGTATATATGTATATGTGTGTATATATGTGTATATATATGTATGTATACACACACACACATACACACACAAACATCTTAACAGTACAACCCTTGGGCTGCCCATCTGTCTGCTGCACTGCCCCCAGCCTCTACCTTTTAGCATCTACAGTGTCCTTTAAAGCTCAGCTCAAAAGCCACCCCTTTCCTAAAGCCTTCCTGACCCCCAGCTTGATCCCCCAGCTGCTAGTGCCCCGAACAAACTGCCCAGTATTTATTTTACATTTATTTTGTATATTACAGCTGTATTACAGTCTCTGCCCTTAAGAGCAAGGACTTCTTTTTGTTCCCTGATTTCTCAATGCCTAGAACAGAGCGGGTGCTTCATAGTTCCACTGTTGCTGTTGCTTTTCTTGATCTTGTCAGTCCAGCAGAATCTCTTGCTGTAGACCCAGCTCCAGGTCACAGTCTGCCATGGCAGCCTGAGGAAGGAGGGTATATATCTACATATCCATAAAAAGGGATTTTCGGAAAATCACTTCAGTGGCTGAATGAAGGATAGATCGCAATAGTCCAGGCACGAGGGGATGGACATGGGAGCTTTGACTTTCTCTGTCTCTGATCTAAGCTAGTTTGCCCCTCCTTAGATATCCAAATGGACTTCTGTTCTTGGGTCTTCTCCATATTGGTGTTCAATTTAGTACAGACACCTGGTGAGCTTTAGCCCTACTCTAGCTCGGAATATTCACCAGGCTCATTCTCCAAAGTAGCAAGAATTACAGGGCTGACACCCTATCCACTGTGCCACTCTCCTGCCCGATCATAATAATCATAATAGCCTGCATTTATATAGAGCTTACTATGTACGAGGCATTGTGCTAAGCACTTTATAAATATCTCATTTCATCCTCACAACAACCCTGGGAAGTAGGTGCTTCTCATTTTACAGGTGAGGAAACTGAGGGAAATAGAGGTTAAGTGACTTTCCCAAGGTCATGCAGCTGGTATGTATCTGGGGCTGAATTTGAACTGACTCCAAGTCTAGCACTCTATCTACTGCACTAAAGATCATATAAGAAGTTTATCCGTTACCATCTGGATAGCGGTCAAATTTTCTTATCTCACCTACTGAATTTCTTCCCTATCCCTTTTCTACGGTTAAAGTATGCTGCCATATTGGATCTCTGGGAGTGCTACCACCTTTGACCTTCCTTTTCCCTAGCTTTTTTTTTTCTCCAGAATGGCAAATTAGGACCTGGTAACAACTGCTTTAGCTTGGCTCCATCCAATTTCTGGCTGTTTTGAGTTTTAACTTATTGGTCCATTTAAGAAATTCATGCCCTGGTTATTCAGAAGTGATCACAGACATCAGGGCCGGCATTTCTTCCATCTATAACTGGTTGATCTAACTTCTTCAATATAACCAAGGCTACAAATTTAATTGGTAAGGGTAGATGATTCCTTGTATCAATTTGGCCCAAAGTCCATTTCAATACAGCTTACAAAGATATCCTAGCACCTTACCGAGGCAAATCCTCTTCCAATTATTCCATCAGTATAAATGGATGTGGGGTAAAACAAAATTTAGAACAACTTAGTTCCATTCTGGAAACCATAGGCAAAGTAACTCTGTAAGATATACAGCATAATTAGCAGGCACCTTTTAGACTTGGCTAATTACCTCTTTTATCAATTAAAATATTTTTTCCCTTAAGCACTGGAGGAGAGAAGGAGACTGGAGTCTTTGGTCTATTTCTCAGCCCGCTGAAAATCCAGCAAGATAATGTCTCCGATTTGGTTAATTTCAGGTGAACATCGGGCTATTCAACCTAGGCAAATTTAATGACTCAGGGCAAGCCAGGCAATGAATGTCCCCCTAAATCACTTGTAATGGCAAATATAAAAATTAAAAATCAGTCTGAAGAGCAAGATAATGCGGTGGTAATGATGGAGAGGGGTAAGGGAGAGATTGAGTTTCTCTTGTTTAATCAGGCCCACCCGGATGACATGGGGCTAAAACTCCTGGGGATGGGACTGGAAACAAAGGACAGGGGACTGACTTTATTGGTTTAATCATGCAAGAGTGTACAAACAAAAAATGAACCAAATTTCATCTTATAATTATCCCTTTAAATCTGGACTCTTCCTCTATTCCTATCTCACACTGCAGCCACTCCTCGTTCTACTGTCACCAACCTTCGCCACTTACCAATAGAAGCCTACCCTGGGGCTAGGAGGAGAGGTGCTAAAAGGTGACTAGAGCACCACCCCCCAAGATTCCCATCAAGTTCAACAACATCTTAGAGGAAAGCACAGCCTGCTGTCTCCTGTTCCAAGTTTTTCATCTCCACAAAGAAAAGCTAACTGTAAGCTCCCTCCCGGCCCAAGCTATTTGTTTGAATTTGCATTTAGATCCTTGGGGATTCAAAATACTCATTTTGATAGTAAACCAAAGCATACACTTGGAGCTTACTCCCTTGTGTCAAAAAGTAAGAATGTGTTTCCTTTCTCCCTCCCTCCTTCCCTCGCTCCCTTTCTCCCTCCCTTCCTTCCATCCTTCCTACCTGCCTTCCTTCCTCTCCCATCTTTCTTTCTTCTCCTTCCTTTCTTCCTCATCTCTCTTATCTTTCTTCCTCTCATCCTTCTTTTTCTACCTTCTTTCTTTCCTTCATTACTTCTCTCCTTCCTTCCTCTTTTGTCTTCCTCCCTCATCCTTTCATCTTTCTTTCCTTTCACTTTTCCTTCCTTCCTCTCTTCCATCCTCCCTCCTTCCCTCATCTTTCTTGCTTGCTTGCGTTCTCTCTCCCTCCTTCCTTCCCTCCCTTTTTTCCTTCCTCTTCATTTTAAATATGAGGAAACTGAGGCAAAGAAAGTCTAAAATACTCATTTAAGATCCCACAGGTAGTAAGTAGCAGAACCAAAATTCAAACTCAAAGCCTCTGACTCCAAAAACAAAGTTGTTTCCCCTACATGATGCTGCCCTCACAAATCACTGAAATGGACTAGACACGCTAATATTTTGTTAAGGAATAACTGAACATTAGCATTCTAAAAACAAAGATAATGCGCAAATTCGCTCCTCACTGCCTGGTGCCATTGCTTCCTTCCACGGGTAATTTTTGTAGTTGAACAACTTTTGGAGATCATTGAAAATATCATAGGGATGTAGTTCTAGATATCAAAAGGACTTCCAGATGAAGAAACCGAGGCTTAAGCGCCGGATTCAAACTCTAGTCCTCTGACTTGAAATTCAGCCTTTTTTCCACTGTCTCATACCACCCCCCTAATGAATTAGCATACAATTTGTAAACTCTCTCTTGCTAATCCAAATTAATTACTCAGACACTTGCTAAGAAGCATCTGAAAACATTAAAAAAGAGAGAGAATGTAAATGATCAAGTGAGCTGAGTTGTTCAAACAAGTAGGAGAGAAACATTTCCCCCCTTCCCCCAGGCTCAAGAGCAGGTAAATGAGGAAAGTGACTGATATGTAAGACACGGGCACGTGCCAAGAGAAAGGAGGGAGGCCAGCCCTTTCCAGCTGCATTATTAGCTAGAGTTGGACCTAATTGTGCATATACATGAAAAGCTCTGAGAATGGGTTGCTGAGGGAGAGCGAGTCTCTATAGGTGAATATAACAATCTCTGCTGGGTAAGGACGGCATGGAGTGACCTGTAAGAGTCAGAAAACAATGCCGAGAGACAGATACTGGGAGTGACTGTGGGGGTGTAGGCAGAAGTGAGGGGACTGGACCAATGGCCACGATCCCACTAAGAGAAAGGGATGCTAGAAAAAAACCAGATCAATGAGAAGCTCCTGGATCCACAACAACCCACCAGAGGAGCCAGAAGGAGGTGATGCACTGCAACCCAAGATTCCACTCTTGCTGCTAGGACCTTTCTAGTTGTAGTACAAGGAATTTGAGGGGACTGTAACTCACTTATAGGGGGAAAGATAACTGTCTAGTTTAATTCAATTCAAGGTAACAAACCTTTAGTAAGGACCTACTATCTTCAGACTCTGCTAAAGACAATATTGTAGCATAATTCATATCCGGATGTTCCTAAGGTAGATTTCTGGGTTGGGGTTAGGAGTCATAGAGATGGTTATTAGAAAGAAGCCTCTAATCAGTCTTTTAGAGGAGGGAAATCTACAGGGATAGGTAGATAGATAGATAGATAGATAGATAGATAGATAGATAGATAGATAGATAGACAGGCAGACAGACACATACGTAGATATATACAATGAATGACACATACATACATATATGTCTATGTATATATTGTACATGTGTATATTATGCATAGACACTTTTGTCAAAATTTCGTGTATCTCTACACATAATCTTTTTATTTCTAGTAAAGATGATTCATTACGTGTCTAAATATGATTGAATGTTTGTAATTTTAATGGAAGATTTTATAACTGTTTATACAAGATTTTTCTCATAAAAACCATAAATAAAATGAGAAAATCTCTTACCTATCATATGTCCTGATTTTTGGTTCAGAGATTACGATTGTCATACTTAGGAGAATCACTCACAATTTCTATAGTACCTTTAGGATTTCAAAGCACTTTTCCTACAATACTATGTGGTAGGCACTTTGTTGCTTCGATGATTTGTGATTTCATTGTAGTGGGATCCATTCTCTCCAGTCTTGAGTACTTGGCTTTTGAGACCTGTTGTGGATGCACTTGCCATTTCTTCGTAGCTTGGCGGTTCTCAGAAAACAGATTTTCAATATGTTACCAAAGACCCAAATTCACAGCCTTTTCAGTTCATATCCTCCATGAGGGCTTGCAATCTTCAGGTGGAAGATCTCATCTGATCCTCAGAACAACCCCAGAAAGTAGGTGCTATCATTATTCCTACTTTACATGTGAGGAAACTGAGGCAGACAGTGATTAAGTGACTTGCCCAGGGTCACACGTCTCATAACAATAATAATAATAGCTAACATTTATATAGTGCTTACTATGTGCCAAGCAATGCGCTAAGCACTTTGCAAATGTTCTCTCATGTGATCCTCACAACAGCCCTGGGAGTTAGATGCTATTATTGCCCTCACTTTACAGATGAGGAAACTGAGGAAAACATAGGTTAATGGACTTGCTTAGAGTCACACAGCTAATAAATGGCAGAGTTGGGACTTGAACTCAGTTCTTCTCACTCTGTTCCCATTACACCAAAACTGCCCCTCATCCTATCCCCCTACAAAGCTTTTCATTTCCTCTGCAATGCACAGTCCCCCAGAGGATGCTCAATAAATCTTTGTTGGTTAACAGAATATTTTGCTTTAAATTTAGATAAAGTTCAGAGCAGTAGGAGAGAATCGACTCGAGGAACCCCTGGGGCCCCTCGTGGCACAGAGTAATTCAGTGATTTTCCCAGTGGTCCCTGCCTCCATCCCTCCTTCCCACCCAGACAAAATGTAGTGTTGTATTAAAAAACAACAGAGGAACCCAGAGACAAGGGCTCCTTTTGAGTCATTAGTTTAGGGGAGCCCCAGCTTCTGGAAGAATGAAGTTATCATCCCCATCCCTGATCACATGGGGGAGGGATATCTGAGATTTTTCCCTTGAGTTTTTGGATTTCTCTAGGAAGCTTGAATAAAATTATAATCTCATCATGAACAGCTGGGGAGACATTCTTTCACGTAATTTTCTCTGTAGTTGAGTCACATAGAATAACCATTTCCTAGAAAAGCAAACCCTTTTACTGTCCCCAAGTTAGGGCTGGCCCAGGCCCATCAGCCTCCACCCTGGCAAAATTTCAGAATCTTAGCTGGGATTGTTGCCAGTGAAGGAAGGCAATTGGACTTGCAATTTTCTTTACTTCTTTTGGTCTCAGTCTTCCCATCTGCAACATGGGACGTGCTGGTCCATAATATCTCTAAGGTCCCTTTCCATCTTTAAATCTACATATGGCATGAATTCAGGCTTGGGTATTCCAGGAACTTATTCTTAGCACAGGTAAAGCCTCAAGGTCACTTCTCTTTGTATTGAACTGCCAGGCTTGTCCCTAGTTCTCCATCCACTGGAATTCAATCTCTATTTCTTACTTCAGATATAGGACCAAATGTTACATATTTGATTCAAGGATTGTGGTATAGCAGGGATATTAGAAGTCCTATTGTCAGGATCACAGAATTTGAGAGTTTAGAGCAGACCTCAATAGCTATCTATTTCAACCTATACACAAAGGAATTTCTATTCTAACATATCCAACGAGTGGCTAACCAATCTCTTCTTGGAGATCTTTGTTACTTTCCTCATCTTATAGTTGAGGAAATTGAGGATCAGAAACTTGCCCAATGTCACCTGGGGAGCAAGTGACCTTGCCTGAGTTTAAACTCAGGTCTTTGGCCTTTTTCAATGCAATGCTTTGCCCATTACATCATCGTACATCTGTAAACTTCCTTTTGGGTGCTGGGGATGTGAAGGACAAAGACACTTGCCTTTGTTAACTGACGTTCCAAATTCTAAGAGAACTCTTCCTCAAATATGACAATCACAGGGACTTTAATGAATTAATTATAGAGCAGTGACTATCTTTCACTGGAAAAAGATATGTATAATTCAACATACATTTATTAAGAACTTACTGGCTATGGAACACTGTGGTGGGTGCCAGAAGAGATGCAACACTTAGATATGACACGTTCCTTGCCCTTGTGGAGCTTACACTCTAGAAAAGGTTATATCATATGCACAAATAACCATTAAATGAAGTGAAGCACACAATGCATGAAATAATATGTACAGATCTGAGTGGAAAAGATGATTCTGAGCATGAGTCAGGAAAGGTTTCACAGAGGAGAAAGCATATAAGCTAGGATCTGAAGAGTGGATAGGATTTCAACAGAAAATAAGAGTGTGGCAGATAAAGGCATTTCATGTATAGAAAATGACAGGAGCAAAGACATGGAGGTGGGAGAGATGTAAAATTTTTAAAAACCTCAAAACTCTGTCCTTCCCAAAAGTGCTAAGCATCAGAAATTGGTCTTTATCTTTCTGATATTCTCTCTCCATAATGATAGTAACTCATAATTATTTAGCATTTTATAAAGTGCTTCATGTTACATTATCTTACCTTATCTTTGAAAACCCTGAAAGACTGGCCTTCAATTCTCTGTCTCTTCATAATGACAGTAGCTCATAATCATTTAGAACTTTATAAAAAGAACGACGTTATAACGTCCCATTTGATCTTTGTAAAAACCTACAAGATAGGTCATCCAAATATCATTATTCCCCTTATATAGATAAGAAAACTGAGGATCAAAACACCTTCAGAACTAGAGATCTGGAAAAGACCCTGGAGACTGTCCAACCAACCAACCCCTCATTTTACAGATGAAGATTATGAGGTCTGGAGAGATTGTGACCTGCCAAATTAATAATAAATAGCGATTCAGTCCAGTCATTTTTCAAGAAATAGGGTAAAGGTGTTGTTTAGTTGTTTTCAGTCATGTCTGATTGATTTTGCATGACCCCATTTGGGGTTTTCTGGGCAGAGATACTGGAGTGGTTTGCCATTTCTTTCTCCAGCTCATCTGACAGATGAGGAAACTGAGGCAAACAAGGTTAAGTGACTTGCTAGCAGTACTGGGATTCTAATTCGAGTCTTTTGATCCCAAAGTCAGTACTCTCTCCAACACATCACTCTGCTTTTAATTGTAACCCTATAGAGTAGAGGTCAACCAGTCCAAATGCCTCCCCTTTTACAGATGGTGAGACTGAGTCTCAGGGAGGTTGGGTGATTTGTCCAAGGTCACACAGGTTGAAGCAAACACAGACTCTCACCCAGATCCCCAGACTCCAAGTCCACAGGTCTTTCCGCAACAATGTACTGTCACCACCTCTGAAACCAAAGGGTCCTCCTGTTGGCACTTTTCATAGAGATTTAGTGAAAACCACTAGTAAAATGTGCACTGATACTGATTCTCTGTGACAGAAAATTCCCACTCTGATAAAACTTTCATGTCGTGTTAGTGGGTGAAGGCCGGTTCTTGCCTCTTTCAGGTCAATTTCAATGTTGCCTTTAAGCGGAAAACAACAGCAAACATTCCTCCGTCTGTGAAAAGGTTTTTAATATAGTTCAATGACAATATGGAAATGATGTTAAAATTATAAGCGATAAGCACCTGAGTGACATTGTCAGAACCGATTTGGCAAATATGTAGTAGGAGTCACCTGATCCAGAGCTGCAAGGGATCATAGAGACCATCCATGTACTACTGATAAGAAAATGGAGGCCCACAGTGACTCTCCCAGATTTACAGTGACTCCTCAATGGATGGACATCCACTTTGCTTCCAGGTCTTTAGTACCGCAAAACAGTGTTCCAGGATGTTGAGAGTAAAGATAACCCTGAAGAAATATGGCACGAGGCAGACAGTGATGGGGCAAAGGAGCGTTTGAGACCCCAGTGTACATACCTAAGATGCACCACACCTTCTTACTCCAAACTCCATTGGTCCTACATGCTCCAAGTGCAATGATAAGTCTGTTACCCATCTCCACCCAATCCAAATCTATTCAAGTGGTAAAGAATAGAAGTTAATTTTTCTGGGGGACGGGGGATGTAGAGGATTCAATTAATGGATGAAAAAGGAAGGATGGGGCATAATTGCAGAAAGGACTTGGAGGTATTTGGCATGCCTCAGCAATAAACCCCCTGTTATACATCTGAATCATTAGGGTTGTCCCTGTTCTCTTAAGACACAATATTCTCTAGACAAATCCATTGCCTTTTACAAAACTCCCATCAGATGTAGTCATAGAATTATTTTTTACTGGAATAGTTTCTTTGAAATATTTATTTTATTTTTAATTTATAGAATAAAATAAGCACTTCCGTAATGTAGTATAACAAAAAAAGATTGCACATGAAACTGCAAATCTATTATGTACAACTTGCTACTCCTTTTAAATATATAATAAAGTTATAATGTAAATAGAATTTTAAGAGGAAAGAACCTTGGAGATGATCTAGTCCACTCCCTTCATTTTATATAGGAGGAACATAGAATTGGGGTTAGGGTTAGATGACAGTGGATAGAATGATAGACTTGGAAGTAGAAAGACCTGAGTTCAAATCTGACCTCAGATACTTATTAGTTTCATGACCTTAGACAAGTCACTTACCCTCTGTCTGCCTCGGTTCCAACTGAAAAATGAAGATAATAATAGCCCCCTACATCATAGAGTTGCTGTGAGGATCGAATGAAATAATATTTGCAAAGTCCTTAGCACATTCCCCAGTATATAGTAGACACTTAATAAATGCTTGATCTCTTCTTTTCCCAACCTTCCCCTGCCATGGCCAATTCTGAGTGAACAGGGTCCAGTGGGGAAGAGGAAACAAAGGGTTCCTACAGCTTTCCTAGTGGGTTTTGCTCTGTGGTGTCTAATGGTGGTCTCTAGGAAGGCACATTAGAGTTCTACAATATCAGAGATGTGAGCTGTGTAGGCCACATGTGTTCCCTTCACTTTTGCTTCACTACCAGTACATTTTAAGTTTGTGCCTTCTCCTTCCATATGTGTATGGGTGGGGAACTTGATGCCAGTTTTGGGGTGGGGGGAATATTTTATAGCTACTGTTATCATTATGCTTTGTTAGTAAATACCTTTGCTTTGAGTTAATTGTGTCTACTGTCAGACTATTAAAAGTAAGCCCACTCATGGGAACTCATGAGCTGTAGTTTTAGGTAGGTTCATCTGCAGAGTGCCTTTGAACCTGGGAAGAGTCACCCCTGGAACTCAACCTACAAATTTTTGAATGTCAAGTTGGAGAGAAGGAACCTGGAGGGGGTGCCGCAAAAGGATCATAAATTTAGTGCTAAAAAGGACCTCAGAGGACTCCCAGGGCCTAGCACAGTGCCATTCACATTACTGTGTTTGTCTTTCATCCTCGAAGAGGACCATGACGTCAGGGAGATGATGACATGACTTGCAGTTGACTTTGATTTAAGTGAGGGAGGGTTGTGCAAAGTCACTAGCCTCACTTTCTCCTCCAGAGCCATCTGGGTCCAGTGGCCAGATATTCATTAGGATGACTAGAGATGTCCCAAGATGCAATGGGAGACCCTGGCCCTCTAAGACTAAGGTCTTTTCAGGTTCTCAGTTTGAGTGAGGTTATGCCCATTCACATAGTAGGAAATTAAATGTCTGTTTAATTGAATCAAATACTTCAACAATTTAATAGTCCAACAACCTCATTTTAGAAATCATCTCCTCCAATCTTTTCATTTATACGAGTTGGAGAGACTGGTGCCCAACGAGAGAAAAGAACCCACCCAAGGTCACAAGGAAGTTGATACTGGAGAAGTGAAATTCCTAGCTTAAAATCATAAGCATATTTGGTGGAAGAGCTGGGGAAAAGGAAGTTCGGAATGAGAGTGATCAGAGTGAGACACAGCGTTCAAACCACTACAGTGTCAAGGAGGACTATGACAGACCCTTGCAAATGAAAAGTTGGCTTAGTTTATAAGACTTTCTGTTGAATTGAATCATACTTTGTGAAATGAAATGAATATAATGAAAAGAAAAAATATGAAGTGGAGATAATGAAATTTTGTCGTTGAGTCATTTTCTAGTTCTGTCTGACTCTTCGTGGTCCCATTTGAAGTTTTCTTGGCAAAAATACCAAAGGGGTTTGCCATTGCCTTCTTCAGCTCATTTTACATATAAGGAAACTGAGGCAAACAGGGTTAAGTGACTTGACCAGGGTCACACAGCTAAGTAAGTGTCTGAGGCCAGATTTGAATTTAGGTCTTCCTGACTCTAGGGCCAGCGCTATCCATTGCACCCCCTAGCTGTCCCATAATGAATCATTACATAATTCATTCGTATTACACATATAGCAATTAAAAAGGTGATGCCAAAATATTTTAAGTGGTGAAAAGGAAAGGGTCACAATTGGATGCATGGTAAATTCTCTATTTCTAAGCAAAACAGAAACAGAAAATGAACAGGATTTGGAGTCATCAAATCATAGACATAGAGCCAACAGGGATCTTAGGGGTCATCTAGTCCAACCCCTCTCATTTTACAAATGAAGGAAACTGAGGCCCAGGAAGGAAGTCACTCATTCAAGATCATAAAAGGAATAAATGATAGAGCCAGGATTTGAACCCAGGTCCTCAGATCTCAATTCCAAAACTCTTTCTACTGACTTTTGGAAAGTTTTTTAATATGTGCCTCATTTTCCTTATCTGTAAGAGGAAGGGGTGAGGCTTGAGGGTTTCTAAGGTCCCTTCCAGGTCTAAGTCTATGTTCCTAAAATTCTTGAGCTAGATGTGACATCAGAAGATCTGGTCCAGCCTCCTAGTAGGTAAACATGGCAACTGAGACTCAGAGAGATAAAGCATATGGCCTAAGGTCACTCAGCCAATCAGTGGTAGAAGAGGCTCTAAAACCCATGACATTAGATATTAGTTCTAGAGCTCAATGGGATTTCAGAGCCATCTAGCCCAGCCCCCTCATTTTATGGAAGAGGAAATTGAGGTACAGGGCAGTTAAGTGAACTGTCCATGGTCACCCAGTTGGTAAGTATCAGTGATGGGATTTGAACCCAAGTTCTCTGACTTCACAGCGAGTGTTATTTCTACAGTGCCACACTCCCTCCTAGTGCCGTTTTTCTTCCCACTACACCTTGAAGAGAAGGAATTTTTTCAGAGTTTCTCAGAAATAGTATAATTAAAAGAAACTGTACATGATAGAAGCATTTTATAACTCAGGGTCCTCTAACCCTGGATAGATGGCTGGGTTAATGATTGCCTTTATACATACATACATACATACATACATACATATATATATATATATATATATATATATATATATATATATATATATGAATTTTGAAAAAATCAAGTAAGGCAGCTTCATTGTCATTCCATTAAAAAAAAAGTTTTAAATGATTGGGTTGCCTCAAAAGTGCAATTTTCAAGCAGATTATTGCCTGTGAAATATTACAAGTGCAAAATGTAATTACCTTAATGCTATTTTTGATATCATATCAGCAAATTATGCCGAGTCCCTACTGTGGCGCTCACATAAGGGTAAGAATTAGCCTGTTGTGAGTGTCGCTCGCAAGGGAACGAGAAGTAGGATTGGCGAGATGTTCTGCCAATTACCTACCTCCGGGTCGTGCCAAGGCAGACGGATTTCAAGCCACTTATGGAATGTTTAACCTGTAAATATATAGAGCACTTGCCTCCTGTTTGTTTTTTTCCCCCAATTAATCCTTAGAGAATCATCTTCAAATAATCATCTTTTATAATAACTTCCCAGCCTTTCCACTTTATTTGACTTTTTAATTGTGAGAAAATTCCTTTCTTTTGTTAAAAATCCACACCATGAAAATCAAAATGACATCTAATAAGAGAGTCTTTCCCTTCCTGCGGGCACCATAAATACCATAAGAAAATAATAACGCGGGCAAATTGGAGAATTAGATCATGTTCACACTGAGCCAGTGAACAAACAACAACAAAAACCCACCAATAACTTTTAATAACCTTTGGGACCAAATTATTAGTATTATTAATAACCAAAGCTCGGAAGTATTTCTGGCAGATAAACTCTGAGCTAAAAGCTTTCAGCTCTTTACACAGTATTTGCGTTGATTCTGGGCTAGAGGTTGGTTCTATTGACAGGGAAAGAGCAGTTTCGGAGGCATGTAAAGGTCCATTGCTACATGGGATGATAGAGCATTTCTGGAACAGAACAAAGTAATCAAGCCTGCATCAGATATCAGCCTTGTGCATAGCCACCCATCCAACCATATGTTAGAACAGGGCCGGCATGCTCTCGTGATGCTGATGTGATCCTGCTCGGAATCTGTGAAATTAAACGCTGGGGCACCGTGGAGACGGGGCTCATTGAAGTCCCGTTTCTTATGTGGCTGGCGATGGTTCATAGAAGAGAGCTGTCTCCTTCCCACAGACTAAAGCAGACACCTTGGGAGAGGGAACAGCTTGGCCTGACGTTGCCAGCCCCGTTTCCGGGACTGATTACAAAGGAGTCCATGTTAAGGTCAGTTGCCACATACTTTAGCGTCTCAGCATCTTTGGTGTCCATTTTAAGGAGAGAACGAACCTCAGGCTACCATTCCATCTGGAAAATATAATTAATAAATGATGATTTCTCTGCACTTGATGCTCCATGGCAGGACATCTGTGCTTGATGTCCAGGCAAGAGAAGCAGGAATTAAGACTGATTCTATTTTGCTCATTCTGTCGTCTTGCTGTAGGTCTTGGCTTAATGTCCGGAGTTTTCCTAAAGCATACGCTGACATACAGCACAATTGGCCCCTTTGGTTCACTTGCAGAAGTCCTGCCTTCTCCAGCAATAAAAGTTGAACCCATAAAAGCAATAGTTTTTCCCTAGCTTTATATTTTGGTCAGGGACCCTTGACACTCCTGGTGTGGAAATTCCCTCTATTGAGCCAGATTGGCAACGTGGCCTTAGAGAGTTGCATGGTACACTGAGAGGTTAAGGAGTGAGCTGCCCGTGGTCACGCAGGAAGTATATGTCAGCATCAGGACTAGAATCCAAGTTTTTCTCACTCCAAAGCTGGCCTTTCATTCATTCTCCCATGCTGCCTCTCTAACCTGACTTACAGCAAAATAAATACCTACATGCTCTGAGGACAGAATTTTCTGGCAGTGAATAAAGATGACAATTTGTAAAAAGTCACGTTGAAAAGCATCCTCCTACATGCTCTCTCCTTAGGAAGGTGCCCACCTCGAGTGCCCTAGTCCCGGCCCAGGTAGAACAAGAGATAGAGGAGCATGCTGGGAGAGGGTCCCGTCTTCCCACAGTTCCTGCCTGACCCAGCTGCTCGCCAGTGCAAGAGGATGCAGAGATCGGGTGGGCAGGGCCGATTCGTGGAGCACAACAAATCGGAGTAAGCTCTTTTTGCCCAGCCAGACTTCTTCTTCGACCTGCCCTGCCCTGCCCTGCCCTGCCCTGTCCAGCTGCCAGCCTTGCTGACTCTTGCATTGGCCCTGGACTGTTGCTTCTCCTCCTCCCTCATGGCCCACAGCTTTGTTGCTGCTGACTGTTTCACTTTGGGGATATGTGCTGTATGAGCAGGGCCAGGGGGAAAAGGGGTAGTCCTGAGACTGCTCCAGGGGTCTCCATAGGGTTTAACTCTAGTTGTCAATATCAGACTTCCTCTGTCAGTTCAGAAACCACAGCCACAAGGATTGGGTACCTGAGGCAATCCTCACCAATAATAATACTAGCAATGAAACACCAATAACAAGAATACTAATTACTGCCATCACTAAAAAAAAGCACTTTAAGGTTTGCAAAGCTATTAACATATATTATTTCATTTGATTTGAGGAAGTTAGTGGATAAAACATCAGATGCGGAATTAGGAAGATTTGAGTTCAAATTCCCCCTCCAACACTAGTTATGTGGCTTTGGGCAAGTCCTTTAACCAGGCTCAGCCTCAGTTTCCTCATCAGTCGGGTAGTTGTTGTGAGGATGAAATGAGATAATATATGTAAAGTGCTTTGTGAGCCTTAAAGTGCTGGATTAAGAAGGAAGATGAGGAGGAAGAGGAGGAGGAAGAGAAGAAGGAGGAGGAGGAGAGGAGGAGGAGGAAGAGGGGAGGAGGAGGAAGAGGAGGAGGAGGAGGAAGAGGAGATAGGGAGGAGGAGGAGAGGAGGAGGAGGAAGAGGGGGGAAGGAGGAGGGGGGGAGGAGGAGAAGGAGGAGGAGAAAGAGGAGGAGGAGAAGGAGGAGGAGAAAGAGGAGGAGGAGGAAGAGGATATAGGGAGGAGGAGGGGGAGGAGGGAGGAGGAGGAGAGAAGGAGGAAAAAGAAGAAGCAGAAGCATTGATATAAGGCTTTAAGGGTTGCAAAGTTCTTCGCAGACATGATCTCCTCGAATTCTCACACAATAAACCTATGAGATAAATACAGGCATCATTATTCTCATTTTACAGATATGGAAATTAAAGCTCTGAAAGGTTATAGGTCATCTGCCCACCATCACATAGCTAATAAAATAGAAAGAGCACCGTGTTTGGAATCAGAAGACCTGCGATTGAATCACCTGTGTGACCTTGGGTACTTCATTTTGGGGCCTCAACTTTATTGTCAGCAAAATGGAGGGATTGGACCAGATCTAAGCCATACATAAGAATCTCTATATTGCCTTGGAAACCACAAATTACCATTATCTATGTTTTATTGTATGTTTATTTATTGTGTTCAATCGTCTCCCAATTACATTTTAATCTGATACTCTTTAATCCATACTCTCACCCAGACACTGTCTCTGCCTCAGCCAGTGTTTGACACTCCTGGATGAGACGCCTTTTAGGTCAGCTCTAAATCTGTGATCCTAAAAATCTATGGGTTGGATACTTCCCTCAGCGCCCCCTCCACCCAGTGACCCTGAATCATGGAGTCAGCCCAGACTGCTCAGGGGAGATTGCCTAATTAACAGTTGTTAATTAACTTTGCAAAAGAAAGGAGAGAGTTGTTACCGACCAACTCAAGGCAACTGCGTAGTGACTGAACCAGTTCTGGTATCCCTGAGGCCAGGGCTCTTGGTCAGCTCTTAGCAGCTGACCAAGCTGCTGTTTTGTCAGTATTTCAGTCCACTAATTCTCCCAGGGGAGGTTAGGTGGCACAATGGATAGAATACTGGGCTTGGAGTCAAGAAGACCCGAGTTCAAATCCAGCCCCAGATACTAGCTGTGTGACCTTGAGCAAGTCACTTTACCCTTTTGCCTCAATTTCTTCAACTGTGAAATGTACTGATAAGGAGATGGCAAACCACTCCCAAGAAAACCCCAAATGGCATCACGAACAGCTTCTCCCAAGCCATCTTTAGGCCACGAGAACAATCAGAATAATACATGAAACCAAAAGACTCCCCTCAAACACACGCAGTCACACACCATCACACTTTTTAGCTCTGATTTATTTCTTTTGATTTTCTTTTTTGTTCTTTTGTGCTGGGAATTCCTGGCATGAAAGTTCCCTCCACCAATACAGATCAGCAACATGTCTCTAATTTATAGCCTTAGCATCTTCTGAGGCATTGAGAGGTGAAGTGATTCTCCCACAACCATTTGAAGATAATCCTGGAACTCAACCCTCAACCCACTGGGCAGTGGCTGCCTCTCAATTCTGAATTGATTCCCATTACACACTACTCATGGGCTTCTGAATCTAGAGACCGGGTTGATTTTAATTCCTCCCATCCATTTGCTCATGGGAAAGTTGGTGTGCTCGGGTCATAGGATCATAGATTTGCTTAGTCCAGTCTCCTAGTTTTACTGATGAGGAAATGGAGGCCCAGAGAGATGTTGTTCTCCAGGGCACTGGATCATAAATCCATTTCCCTTTCTCCTGCACCATGGTGACTCTCCTGGCTTTCAGCACCTCCTTACCACAATGCTCCAGGTATTTGGGATTAAATCCAGCCTGAAATGCTATTTGTTCTCTTTACTGCGTTTACAATGAGCCTCTCATTATCTGCCAGAGCTGCGGTGCTAATTGCACCTTATGATGGCTGTAAGCATCCCCGATTGTGAGCAAAACAGGAGGAAGAGGGGGCTGGGAAGAAAAGGATGCTTGCAAAATGTCAGTGCCCAAATCATCTTGAAGCTAATGCAAAATTCATTAAAATGGGATGGCGGCCCCAATGTAGAGCGTGATGGAGCAGGAAAGAAGGAAAAAAAGGAAGCATCACAGGGGACATACCCTCCCTTTTCTGTCTTCCTGTAGGTGACACTTAGAGGGATAATGCCCTCCCAGCCATGGCTCTAGTCTAGTCACATGGCATCATGTGAATTATTTTTTTCTGACCACTCACTCCCTAATGTGTAAAGTGTTCTATCAGGGAAAGAGACAAAAAATAGTAACATGTGGTACCCTAATTAGCAATTTGGACACCCTGAGTAATCTTAAAAGAAAAAAACAACACAACCCCCAAACTGAATTTTGAAGGCAAATTTAGTTTCCAGGAATTCTGGAGAATGCCCAGAAATTCATCCAAGTGTATACTTTTTGACCCAGCTTTTGTAGTTGTTGAGTCATGTCCGACTCTTTATGACCCCGTTTGGGTTTTCTTGGCAAAGGTACTGGAGTAGTTTGCCATTTCCTTCTCCAGCTCATTTTACAGATGAAGAAACTGAGGCAAACAAGGGTTAAGTGACTTGCTCATGGTCACACAGCTAGTAAGTGTCTGAGGAGGAATTTGAACTCAAGAAGATGAGTCTTCCTGGTTCCAGCTGATATCCAGCTCTAACCACTTCACCATCTATCTGCCCCTTGACCCAGCTACACCATTAAGCTGATAACCCCAAAGATATAAAGAAAGAAGAAAAAGACCCCATGAACAAAAATATCTATAACTGCTTTTGTCATGGTAGCCCCAAATTGGAAACTAAGGGACTGTCCTCACGGTTAAACAAATTGCTGCGTATGAACATAGTGGAATATTATTGAGCCATAAGAATTGATAAAATTGACAATTTCAGAGATAACTGAAAGCCATTTATGAACCGTAACAGAGTGAAGTGAACATAGGAGGACAATTAAAACAATGATAACAGCATTAGGGAGAAAAACAACTCGGAAAGACTTTAGAACTCTGATCAATACAATGATGAATCAAGGGGCAAAAATAAAGTATGAAAATGCCACTCCCCTCCTGACAGAGAGGTGATGAATTTAAGATCCAGAAAGAGACAGACATTTTTGGATTTAGTTAATTGGGAATGTTTTGCCAGTCTATGCAGCTATATAGTGAGGCTTCTATTTTTTAAAAAATGTGTTCGATGGAGAGAGAAGAGTGGGAAGAACAGATTAATTAAAAAGGATTATTAATTTGAAAAAGAAAAACAACCAACTTTAAAAAATAAAATGCTTTCAAAGAAAAAAATGTTAATTAAGTTGTATGAATAAATCTCTTCCTCTCTGGCTCTAAGAAGAACTTAGCACTGAAATATTTTTGCTTCATTTGTCATTTTGCCTTTTTAATGTTATCTTCCCAGCAATTAAATACATAAGTGGTAAATGGACAAATAAACTCACCAATACTTTCACACGTGAAATCAGCAAATTAGAATTGTTAGCACATTATCTCGCTGTACCATTTTAAAAGATTTTGAATGTGTGTTATTCTTCCTTCTGCATGCTTCTTGAAAAAAAGGAAAAAAAAAGACAAATGTAGTTGGTGGGGGATAGACCCTAGGACACTACTCTGTTGGGGGAGGGGGACTTGGGTTGGAGACCACAGGATGCAGACCCCATGGTGGAGACCCTGGGCCACCAAGAACTTGTACAGAAAATTTCTTGAGGTTGGGCTGGGATAGGGAGAGACTCATTGGGGGTGTGACCAAGAAGGAAGAGCCTCATAGCTTCCTAATGTAATTCTTCTTTGTAACTAGGTGATAATGAACATAAATGCAGTTAGTACGCTCAACATTTTGGTGCTTGAGGAGAAAGCCCCAGTCACGCCTTTGAAATTTTGCAGGCCCATTTCCAAATATTTCAATGTTACCCCAAGGTTTAATAAAGATTTGAGTTTATTGTAGGTTTATCACATAAGTCTTGCAAACTTGGTTTCTGGGGAGTAGAGCAAAAGGAATGTGTATCCCAGAAAGGGTCTCAGAAAAATGACCAAGGGTTTTCCCGTCTCCCACCAGCTGACTACTAATACTAAGAGGAAGGAACGTGGACAGAATGTGAACTTGGAATCAGGAAGACTTGGGTTCAAATGTCACTTTGGGCATTCACTAGCTATATGACTGTAGGCAAGTCACTTAACCCCGCTGGGTCTCAGTTTCCTCATCTGCAAAACAGGAATAAAATGCTTATACATTAATTTTTTTTGTTTTGGCAGAGCAATTGGGGTTAAGTGACTTGCCCAAGGTCACACAGCTAGTACACGTGTCAAGTGTCTGAGGTCGAATTTGAACTCAGGTCCTCCTGACTCCAGGGCCGGCGCTCTACTCACCGCACCACCTAGCTACCGCTGAATGAAGTGCTTATAATGCCAACCTTACATAGTATGCTTTATATCCCTCATATCATTTGATCTTCACCACCCACCCATCCCCACCCACCCCCAGGTAGGTGCTATTATCATCTCCCTTTTACAGCTAATGAAACTGAGGCTTAGAGAGTGCCTTAAGGAGCTCACAGCCCATTCAGTGGCTTTGGCAGAATTTGAACCCATGACTTCTCGACTCCAAGTCTAGGACTCTGTCCACTAAAACTGTTGATGCTGGATGTCGATAGATCATGATCATGATCAATACAGAAATGGAAACAGTCCCTGCCCTCAAGGCACTTACATTCTATGATGATGAAGATCATGGTGACTGCTCCCTGGTGCAGAATTTTAGTAAGGAGACAGTGCAAGATATAGCAAGTTCCCATCTTTCCCCAAAGATGGAAGACCACTGGGCCTCACTCTCTGTACCTCAAGGTCCCCAGGGCCTTTCCATCCGACCTGCTGCTGAACCCTCTTCACACGCTGTCACCCCTTATTAAAATGTGAATTTTTTGAGAGTAGAGACTCTTGCTTTTTTTCTTAGTTGTATTCCTCAGGCTTAGCTCCGAACTTGGCGCAGTAGCTGCTTAACAAATGACAAATCATTCATTCATTAAAGAGCCTCACCTTGCCCTCTTGCTAATTTCTCTATAACTGTGATGGTTTCACCATTCTCTGCTTCTCTTCCAAATTCAAAACTTCAGAACGATCTTTAATGCTTCCTCGTTATTCACACACACACACACACACACACACACACACACACACACACTTCACCAATCACCTGTGGATTCCTTGGATTCCACTTCATGGAGTGCACTTCTTATAGGCATCTCAAACTCACAGAACTCACATTTTCCCCCAAACCCAACCCTCCCCCACATTTTCCTTTCACTGTTGAAAGCACCATCTGGGAGAATTCCCAGTCACCCAGATATATAACCTTGGTGTTCATTCTCATCCTTTGCTCTCACTCACTCTACACATTCAATCCATTACTGTCCTGTTTCTACATTCCCAATAACTCTGGCATATGTCCCAGCTAAAATTCTGTATTGTCCAGGAAGCTTTCACCAGCCCGCTTAGTTCCAGAGCCTTCCCCTTGTTAATTATTTCTTATTTGTCCTGTATATAAGTTGCTTTGTATTATATTGGTTTGCATGTTGTCTCCCCCAACAAACTGTAAGCTCCTTGAGGGCAGGGACTGTCTTTTATCTCTTTTTATAAATCCCTAGTTCTTGTCACAATGCTGGGCACATTGTAGTTGCTTAATAAATATTAGTTGAATTGAATATTAAATTGAATTTTCTCTAGTCACACAGCAACCACCCTAGCTTGGGTTTTTATCCCCTTTGGACTGGACCAGCAATGGGGAACCCGCTGCCTCAAGGCCATATGTGGCCCTCTAGGTCCTCAAGTGTGGCTCTTTGTCTGAATCCAAACTCCACACAAAACCCCCTTAATAAAAGGATTTCTTCTGAAAACTTGGACTCAGTTAGAAGGTCACACCTGAGGACCTAGAAAGTCACATGTGGCCTCAAGACTGCAGGTTCTCACCCTTGGACTGGACTGTTGCAATAGCTTTCTATTTGCTTTTCCTGCCTCAAGTCTCTCTCCACTCCCATCTATCTCCCACAGTGCTGCTGAAGCTATTTTCCTAAAATACTGGTCTCGCCAAGCCATTCACCTTCTCAATAAACATCAGTGGCTCCCTATTGACCTCCAGAATGGAGGATAAAGTCCTTTGGAATTTAAAGCTCTTCACAGCCTGGCTTCTTTCTCCATTTCCAGCCTTCTTAGATTTTACTTCCTTCTGCACATTTTATAATCCAGCCACATTGGCTTACGTGACTTTCTTTGGACATGACACTCTCTAAGTCTTTGTAAGGTCTCTTCCCCATGCCTGGAATGTTATTCCTCTTCATCTGCGCCTCTTGGTATCATCAAGACTAAACTCAATGATCACCCTCTGCAAAGGGCCTGTCCTGCCCCATCCCTCAACTGCTAGAGCCATGCCTGCTAAGGTTGCCTTCCACCTACTCCATAGGTATCTGTTATGTACCTATTAAAAATCCCCCCATTAAAATAGAAGGTCCTTGAGAGCAGGGACTGTTTTTGTGTTTTGTTTTTCTTTGTAGTTCCAGCACTTAGCACTGTGCCTGGCACATAGGAAGCCTATTATAAATGTTTAATGATATATTGTCTATCACTAGTTGGTTTCCTCCTTTCCCCTCCCACTGCGATCATCCTAGTTTTTTTAGTCTAATGAGAAAGAAAATGAGCAAAGCAGAAATCTCAAAGCCTCATCCTTAATAGAATTTTTAAAAATTACCTTTTGGTCAGGAATACCACACGTGAAGAGACATATGCTACGCTGTCAAGAACCACCAGGGTTGTTATTATGTCGCATAGGTTTTGGATGGCCAAATCCAGAAAGACCCCCCCAATACGCCATTAAAATGCAATCCCCAAAAGTACGATCAATCATGCATAGAAAACAAACAGTATGATCCATTTTGGGCAGTTTACTTTCACTTAAAAATGATTTTGGCAGTGACAAAGGAGAATTTAAAACATCTTTGTTTTCTTCTGTTTTGAATTTCTCCAGTTCATCTTTTTCAGTCACCAGTTTTTAAAAAATCACAACTACAAAAGTTGGGAAGTAAATGTTGCCTCTCTCTAAACAAAGCTTCTGGTTTAACCTTTGAGATTCCAGTTTCCTCTGGGTATCTGCAATAGCACAGGAGCACTGAACTTTTTTTTTTTAAGTTTTACCGGTGCTTTTTTTTTTCTTACATTACAATAATTTCTGAAAATACTCTCCATCTCCCTCCGAATTAAACCCTATCTTGTAGCCAGGAAAAAAATAGTTAAGCAAAAATACCCAATACTTGGCCTGTATCTGGCAATACACAGAACAGACTGTCCTCATTAGCCACTGCCTCTATGGGAAGGTGGGGAGTATCTTTTATTTTCTGTCCTCAGTGACCAGCACCAGTTTTTCAATTGCTCCAAGTTTGGCTTCCATTCAGCGATCTTTTACTTTGCGTTGCTGCAGCCATCGTTCTTTTGGTTCTCTGCATCCATTAATGTGAAATTTCCAGAAGTCTTCATATTCATCATTTCTTCCTGAATAATAATATTCCAACGCAGTCACGTATCATAGGTGTTCGGCCATTCCAGGCATTCCGAAACCTGCTGAGTACCAGGAACAAATCTGCTGCCAATTTTTAAAATAAAATGATTCCTGCCGAAAGAAAGTCCTGGTCATCCCGTGTCATTAGCTGTTAATCATCTCCTGGCATTATCACCCTGTTCACAGATATGCTCTACACCCATACCAGAGAAGATAGTACCCTAATCAAAGCTCTAAGTCCTTTGGATGAATATTGTAGTCAGAACGTTGCATTCCCAAGCCAGGCTAGCCAGCTGGGCACCCAAGACAAGCAGCGCAAATCGGACTCTCAAATCAACTATGCGATTCATCAAGTGAAAATAATTCAAAAAGTAACTAAGATAATATCCTTTGAGCAGAAGGACTTAAGGACTAGAGCAATTTCCTTACCACTGTGAAAGAGTGCACGTACTCCATTTTTTGCATCCTCTAAATGTCGGTGACATTGGGCAGAGCCCCATTGTTCTGACTTAGTACTAAATAAATTAAATAAAAATAATTTATTCAATCAATATGCATTTATTAAGTACCTGCTGTGTGCCAGGCATTGGAAACTCAAGAGTAAAAAAGTGAAAGAATTGCTGCCTTCAAGGAGTTTACATTCTATTACTAATGATAATCCCCAACTTTCATCCTTGTTGAAATGCTAATTTTAGTGTTTTCTTTCCTTATTTACAATTACCTTTGAGGTAAGAAATGGAGTTCTAAGTCAATTGATTCCCAACTATTTGGAACAAATAGTGAGGAAAAGCATCAAGAATATAACTGGCAATTGGTTCTAATCCTTCTTTACAATATGACTAATGTGAAAGTAGGTTTAATATAAATGTATATTTATGACCTATATCAGATTGCATGCTGTCATGGGGCTGGGGGGAGGGGGAGATGGGGAGAAAATGTGGAACTCAAAATCTTATGGAAGTGAATGTTGAAAACTAAAAATAAATAAATAAATTTATTTTTTAAAAAGAAAAAGAATATAGCCAGCAATCTGAACAGTTATTGGAGATGTTAGATGTTCAGATTACGCTCTTCCGTAGCTCATCACTTTTCTTAAGAATCATTCAATTTTTGCTCATCACTTTTCTTAAGAATCATTCAATTTTCCAATTTTATTTTGACCTCAAACTTTAGTCATGGTGGGTGGTACCTTCCAAGAACTTTCCCACTTAGAGTGAGATGTTACAGAGGATAGAGCTGGGCATAGAATCAGGAAGACCTGAGTTTGGGGGCAACTAGGTGGCGCAGTGGCTAGAGTGCCAGTCCTGAAGTCAGGAAGGTCTGAGTTCAAATCCAGCCTCAGACACTTAGTAGCTGTGTGACCCTGGGCAAGTCACTTAACCCTGGTTGCCTCAAAAAAAAAAAGAAAAGAAAAAAAAAGAAAGGAAGACCTGAGTTCAGATACCTAGTAGCTATGTGACCCTGGGCAAATCATTCGACCTCTTTTTCTTAGCTAACAGCACCTTCTTGGCAGGGTTGTTGTGACAATCAAATGAGAGATTATTTATAAAGTGCTTAGCACGGGGTCTAGCACTTAGTAAACACTAGTTTCTTTTCTTCTTTCTCCTCTGATCTGGGTTTCATTTCATTTCTCTCACCTCTCTCTCTGTTATTAATTCCTTTTTTCCTCTCCCTTCTTCTACCCTCCCCCTACCCCCAAAAAACCCTACTATAAACAATTGACAGATTTTTTCCAGCCTAGAAATGACCATTCATCTTTGGGACCAAGAATAAACTAATCTTGTAAACACCCTTTTTTATCATGTCTTTTTAAAAGTCTCTAAACTTTTCTTCTCTGAAATAATAAAAATAATGATGATAAATATTATGGATATTTATACAATGCATTAAAAGTCTGCAAAATGCTTTGCATCCATAATCTATGCGCTTCATAACAACTCTGGGAAGTAGGTACCATTTGAAAGACCCTAAGTAGTACACATAGAGCTATTTATTCTTACCAATATTTTTTTTTTAAGTTTTCACTGTCAGAAGAATTGGGTTCAAATCCTGGCTCTGACACTTACGAACTGTGTGATCCCTGGGGAAGTCACTGTACGTTAACTGAACCTTCCATTTCCTCATCTTTAAAGTGGAGCAGATGATCTTTGCATGACTTTCTAATAAGCTTGATAAACCAGGTGAAAGCCTTTGTAATGTGCTATGAAAATTCAGTCCAAACCAATTCAAGAAACATGATTAAGTATCTGTTAAGTGCAAGGCTTAAATTAGGTTTTGGGAGATACAAAGGCTCCGTTTCCCTGCAGTGTCTCTACACCCCAAAGCAAAATCTCAAAAATTGCTTAGTAATTCCACAAAAAGGGAAAGCAGCATAGAAAGTTCATATGTTTAAAGCTGGAAGGAAATTTATAGAGGTCGTCTAGACTCTAGACCAACATCAGATTAGAGGCCCCAAATGCTCCTGTGCAGCTCAACCCAATTAAAATACAGTTGAGAAATATTTAGCAAGATAAATAATAATACAATAGAACACAGATAATATTAATATGTGATTTTCTAAGCACCTAGGTGATACAGTGCAGAGCCTAGAGTCAGGAAGACCCACCTTCCTGAGTTCAAATCCAGCCTCAGAAACTCACTAGCTGTGTGACCCTGGGCAAGTCACTCAACCCTGTTTGCCTTAGTTTCTTCATTTGTAAAATGAGTTAGAGAAGGAAATGGCAAGCCACTCCAGTATCTCTACCAAGAAAACGCCAAATGGGGTCACAAAGAGTTGGACACAACTGAACAACAACAAAATTTCTATTGGAGTTTGACATCACTAATGCAGTCTAAATTTCATTTTACAGATGAAGCAATCAAAACCCAGAGAGTTTAAACAATTTGTTCAGGGTCACAGAGATCACATAGTAACAGAGCAGGAATAGTAATCCAAATTGCCTGGCTCTAAATACAGTGTTCTTTCTACCGTACCAGGATGTTTCCATAGCTTTGCAATCATTTGACATACGGCCTGGGAAATGAAAGAGACTTGAACTTCCCCAAATGGACAATCTCTTGGGGAGAGGAGAACTTTAATTTAAAATGCTGGGGTTTGGTTGTTCATTTGTTTTGATGCAGGGAGGTGAGGTTTGGTTTAGGATCTTGCCAGATCATCGACGGCAGCATATGGATCTGATCTCAAGCATCAACATCAACCTCTTATGAGCCTGCAAACTTTTCTTTTCTTAACGTCTCTTTCACAGGTCTTGGTTATAGGAAAATGTCTTTGGACCAGAAAGTGGCCTATCAAATCTTGCTTGGTGCCATAACCCAAACTACCCAATCCAGTTAAGATGGTCATAAAACCAACCGTCAGCTTGAAGCCATCTTGTCTTACATATGTGTTTATCTTGAGCGTGGGGCCCTGCAGCTGCAATCAGACAGAGGAGCATGTTTGCTTTCATGAATAATTTGAAAAAAATTTCCCAACCTCAAAAAATATCGTACGGGATTAAAAGAAAGCTTCTGCCACTAGCGATTACTACGTATCCTCATGGAGCTCCCTTCGTCCAGATGTCTTCCAAGCCTGTGGCTAAGACATCTCCAGAATAAACACGTAAGATATATGTGAAGGCCATACTTTCTAGTCGCATTTTAAAGTTAAAGTTTTTAAGGCCCTGGTAAAAGTTAATATCTTCCGTTTACACAATTTTTTCCGGAATAATAGATCATGGACTTTTGTTTCTTCCCTCCAAGAGAAGAAGATCATTGAGAAGTCAAAAGAACTGATTTAAGTTTCATTAGGTTCTGAGAATTTAGAGCCAGAAGGAACCTGGAGGTCATCTAGTTCACCCTCCATTCACCCCCGCTCCTTTTATTTTATTTTTAAATCCTATTTTATTTTCCAATGAATAAAAATCTATTTTATCTCCTTCCTACCCCCACCCCCACCCCCACTTTGAGGGGGGAGAGAGGGAAAACAAAAACAAAGCTTTTTATCGTTTGATACCATCATAATTCAGACTTCTCTGGTCTGAAGGGAGGGTCAAAATATTTTACACAGTTTTTCTAGATCACGGGGCGCTGTGCTTCTAAACACTATGATGTGGAAGGGATAACTGTAATACTGAATAATCCTGAAGAAGTTGAATAGAGCTAGATTGTAAAGGGCTTCCTAGAGGTAATAGGGATCCCTGGCAGCTCTTTGAGCAGAGGAGTGAAGAGTCTGACCTGAGCTGTAGGAATATGACTTGAGCCAGTATTGGAAGACAGACCAGAAGGGACTTCAGAGAACATTTGGCACCATCTTTTCATTCTACAGGAGGAAACTGAAGCCCAGAGAGGGAAGGCAACTTACCTAAGGCCACATATAACATATAATTATGTATTTTAATTATAAATTATAATAATTATACAAAATTATAATAATATGGGATATAATTATAAAGACAGAAACAATCTCTTCCCTGGAGGACCATACATTCTATCCAACTGTCATTTAGAGTTGGAAAGGACCTTTGGTGTCTTCTTTAACCCTTTCATTTCAGAAATGAGGAACCTAGGCCCCCTGAGGGTAAGTGGCTTGCTCAAGGGGGTAAGTAGCAGGGGTGAATTTGAACCCAGGGCTCCTGCCCCCAGACTCAGCTCTTTTTACAGAACAGTGCAACCTCTTCCCTCCTTCCAGTGGTTACCTTGGCTGGGCCCCACAGAGTTGACTCGAACCTGTCTGCTGGACTCAGTTGGCCCTAGAGAATGTCCTCAACACAGTGACTCAGAATCTCAGAATTGGAATGATTTTTTTTCCCTTAAACAAACAAGACCTCTCCTCTGCTAAGAGATTTTCCAATTTTGGACATTGGCATCCAAAGATTGAGCCAAACTCAAGGCAATGCACATTCTACCACCCTTCATCAGAGTTCAACGTGGTGAAAAGGGAACATGGGTAAAGCGCTGTGTACCCTGAGATGCCTGCGGAGTCTGCAGAGGCAAAGCTCAGCCCGTCCTGGGGCTGGCACACACACCTGGTGACAGAAAGCTTCCCAGGTTAGATTTATGGGAAGGGCTTTGGGTCTTCCTCCCCCCCTTAAATCAACAACTTTCTGGGCTCAGTTCTTATGGCGATTGAGTTGCCCTGATGTTTACAATCCATCCTGCCCCCTCCCAACCTCATTTGAAGGATGTAATCTTCCTTGAAGCTGCCCAAGTGATTTTCCTTATGCTCAGATCTGACCCGGACACTCTCTTACTCTGTGGCTCCCTATTACCTCTAGGATCAACTAGTAACTTCTCTGGCCTTTAAATCATTGAAAAGTTGGCTCCAGATGACCTTTCCAGCTTTTTTTATATGCTGCTTCCTTTCACACACTCAAGCACACATGCTTATGTTCTTGACCTTTCCTCTCCCATATCCCCATCTTTGCATGGATAGATCCTCATGCCTGGAATGCACTCCCTCCTCCCCTGCCTTCCTTTAAAGCTCAGCTCAACCACCATGTTCTATAGGGAGCCTTTCTTGACCCCCTCCCCTCAACTTCTAGTGCCTCCCCTCTCCAATTGCCCTGTATTTGTTTTTACAGAAATAATTACATAAACATATCAATGTGTATGTATATAGATATATATTTATGAAATATTATATCTTATGCATAATTGTAGGATATATAATTACACATTAACTACCATAATAAATCACACATTAACCAGTTATATTTTTATATTAAATATATGTGAATATTGATAACTATATAATCAATTACATTAACATACTAATAAATCATTTATAATATATTACAATTATAATTAATTTAATTACATATAACATATCACACATATAGTTAATTAAATCAAATAGATAATCAATTGTATATAATTATATATTTATGTTAACTGTCATAATCAATTCTATATTAATATATAATATATAAATCAACATATATTTATATAGAGATATACTCATATAAAATAGATATATACAAATAAATATATAAAATCTATATATAAGAATATATTTGTGTAATTGTATAAATATGTCTATACATCTATAACTTCATCTACATTTTTATCAATATCAATACCTATATGTTGCCTACCCCTATACAAAGCAATCTCTTTGAGGGCAGAGACTGTTTTCGTCTTTGTATCTCCAGCATGTAGAAGAGTGCTTGGCACATAATGGGTATTTAATAGATTCTTATGGATTGATTGTTGCTCTAACCAAATATGTATTCAATGTTAATTTTATGACTAATTAGGTTGGAATTTTAAACTTCTTGAGAGCCAGGCCTGTTTCATTTTCTTACCCATTGGATTCCCAGCCCCTACTACCCAGGAGATGTTTAATACATTTTTGCTCATTTTATACCAAAACCACAGGACTCAAGTTCCAAAATATCTGCCTCTTCCAATGCAAGTTCTTTCACATTATTGGGTGTGTGTATGTATATGCATGTGTGTGTGTGTGTGTGTGTGTGTGTGTGTGTGTGTAGATCAAGAGGAGAATTGGAAGGTAGATTGAGATAAGGGTTAAGAAT
>NC_050578.1:243630338-243650338 GCF_011100635.1 Trichosurus vulpecula
GAATATGATGCAATACAAGACTGGCATAGTGGGTAGAGGGCCAGTCTGGGAGTCAGGAAGACCAAGCCTCATGCCTTGCCCTGTGACACATATTGGCTAGGTTACTGGGAGGGAATCATGTAACTTCTCCGTAGACCACACAACTCTTCATGCCTATAAATTGCCGAAAAGAGGCTAATCTCCACTGGTAGAGAACTTGGCTGGATGTTCCCTACGGTAATGAAATCACAGGCCCAGTTAAAGTGCAACAGGGTAGCACAATGGAAAGGATCCCAAGATTTAGTCAAGAAGTTGGGATTCCATCAACAACCAAGCATTTATTAAATACCTACTATATGTCACACAGAGAGCTAAGTGCTGGAGATACAAAGAGAAGCAAAACCAGTCCCTTTTCTCAAGGAATGAACCTTCTAATGGGGGGGGGGGCAACAAGCAAACAACTATATACCAACAATACACATACAGAATAGATGGAAGTTCATCCCAGAGGGAAGGTATTATCAGTGGGGTGAACCAACACAAGCCTCCTGCAGAAGGATGGAGAATCCTGGCTTTAGCCCTCAATGACAACAGTGAGCTGGATGGGAATGAGAGTTATATTAGCCAGAATTGTATGCCTGCAGGCAAAGGAAGGTTTTATTTCTAATGAGGAGGAATTTTAGTTCCAAATAATACAAAATTGTTCTTTTAGGTGGTTGGCGAGTTCTTTGTTCATCCATATTGGTCTGCTCAAGAAATATTTTTTCCTACCTTATATGAATTCTTTGTGCTTTGAGAATTTCATTCTTTTAAGCTTTCTCATCCCTCCTAGATAGATTCTCCTTTAGCCCATAGGATCCCAACCATCTTTCCCCTGAATCTTTTTGCAGTCTGCTCTCCCAAAACATTAGCCACATGCCACACCATTCTCAACTCTCTTCTTCTCTAGCACAAATTCTAAGACAGTGCTCACTTCTAATCTAGTTTCCCATCATCTCCTTCTCATCAATCATAAGTTCCTCCTTGCTAGGGAGAATCAGATCCCAAATGGAATTTCCCCTTGCTGATTTCTCCACCTTTTGAAAGACTAAACTAATGTAAGTCAAGGTGAGACATTATTAGCTACTCTGCTTTTGGGAGAGATAGAGATAGAAAGACAGAGAGAGATAGAGACAGACAGACACAGAGAGCTGGGGTGGAGGGGGGGGAGACAGAGAGATAAATGGAGAGAGACAAAGAGATAGAGACAGAGGGAGACAAAGACAGAGACACAGAGAGAGACAGAGACACAAAGAGAGACAGAGCTCCAGAAGGTGTTTAGAAAATTAGAAAACCACTAGTGTATCATGCCTTTGTGTCAGAGTTGAGATCTATTTCCCAAACTCCTCATCTATTGCCTTTTTCCGTCCAGGTTGTTTGCAAGATATTCCAATGACAATATTCCTTTCATTCCTCCCTCCACTAATCTTCATCCAACTGTTTTCCACAATGCTTCCCCCCACCACCCAGATTTCTTCACAAGATTATACCTCCTTAATATCAATGTTATTCATCCTGCCCTTTTCCCATCTCACTTTTTTTACAATAAATAAAGTATGTCCCTTCAGAGCCATATTCGATCATCTCTTACTTTGCCAAATCTCAGTATTATTTATGAGGTCATTCTTGCTTCCTTGTGTTAGGAAGTGTAGCATATCTTATTCACGGCCTAAACTTTGTGTATTTCTCTAAAATTTTAAGTCATGAGTTTTATTATTGGCTGCTTTCTTGGATTTGTTTTGTGAAGTGCTGCTCATCTCACCTGTTTTTCTTCTTCCTACATTATATGTTCTCTGTATGGAATCTAGCTTGATGGATATGCATGATCAATTTTATAACCCTCCCTATCCCCCACCATCCCACTTCTCTTTCCATTTAAGCCAGATTTGCATGAAGAAAAGGCATTCTATCAACCTTTGTTAGGTACACACTCTAACCCCAGTGAGAAGTTTATTATTTCGATACTTTAAACTGTGGTCCAAAAACTCAAATCCTCTGTTCAGAGACCATCTTGAACCTAGTCGTTTATTTTCCAAATCAGAATTTATCTTCAATATCTCTTGCATTTTTCAATAGACAGCAGTGAAGTTGTCTCATTAGTTTCCTGTACTTATACAAATTAGCATCTTTAGAGATTTCTTCCATAGCAGCAATGCATTCTTTCCTTATCTGCCTCACAGAATCCAGTTTCCTTCAAAGTCAAGTTCAAGCGCCACTCCCTTCACAGGATCTATCCTGATCGCACCGGGTGCTAGTGCCCTCTGCCTCAGAAATCACTTTGTATTTAAATTTTCATATATTTATATTTATTTATATGTATATGTGTCATTTCCTACAATACAATATAAGCTCCTTGAGGGCAGGGACAATTTCATTTGTGGGTGTTTTTAAAAATTTTTTGTCTCAAGTTCCTAGCTTATACCAAGTGCTTAAATATTGGTGAAAGAATGAAAGATGAAACTACTTGGGCCCCAGTGGCCATCAGTTTCTTGCCGAAGGCTTTGCAATCTTTGGTGACACTTTCTAGGTTCCTTCTGGCAATATTATTTGTGCTCACAGAAATCATCAGAAGTGGGAAGCATTCATCCATGTTGACAAGTCTTAGAGGTCCCCTGATATATCATGGATACACGTGCTGGGAAGAGAATAGACCTCAAAGTCTCTCAGCTAAATTAGCTTAAATAAATATACACCTAATGAAGAGAGACAGATGAAGAAATTATTGATAACGTGGCACCTCCTCCTGGCCATCATCATGAATGAGATAATTTATTAATTCAAGGGTCCACTAGATCTGTGATCTTTTCCATGTGGATGCTACCACAGTGTGGATGATCAAGAATCGTTCAATAGAATCCTATTCATGCAGAATTATTACCCTTCTGACTCAGTGGCCAGCTGGTCAACCTCTAGTAGCAGCTGAAACTACACTGGGCAAGTTGAGGTGAACATTGCCAACTACATTAATGTCATAAATTAGTGAGCTTGTAAGAGAATCATAGAACTAAATAAATCATTTTAAATACTTCCTCTCCATATCTCCTCCCCACTTCTTTGGGCTATAGAAAATGAATCATTCCCCAAAGCCTCAGAATGAGACCTCTAATCAAAATGGTTGTGTGGAGGGTGGCCAGGCAGTCCAGCCCTCATTTAGGTACTCCAGCAGAAACCTAAGATAGAGCATCCAACCAAATAATTGTCAAGAAATCTAAAGAGAACCTAGAGCACATGCTTTTATCTAGCCCAGAATTGCTCAAAAAAGACACTTAGGGCCTATGGACATTAGGAAAAAGTAAGTTTCTGGAGAATCAGTGAGAACATACACAAATAAGATGAAAGTTTACCTGTGTGGGCCAGAGGTGAAAAAAAGTAGAATTAAAGGAGTTTAATGTTCCAAAATTATATAGGACAATCTTGGCCCCGAAGATGATATGAGAATATACATCTCTCTACTCCTTTACATAACTAGGGGGCAGGGGTGAGACACAGGTATAGAGCATTACATATAACAATCATTTTTAATGTATTAATTTGTTTTCTGATTTTTTTCTTCTCTTCCTCTTTTTTAAAAGGAATTTTGTTTTATAAGGGACGGTTCTCTGGAAAGAGTGAGGGGAAAGAAAGAAGGAAGGAAACAAGCATTTATTAAGCACCTACTACATGCCAGATAATAAGTTAGGTATTTGACAAATATGATCTCAGTTGATCCTTCCAATAACTCTGGGGGGGTAGGTTTGGTATCATCTTCCTCTTAGTATTTATTCATTATTTATCTTTAGAATTATCTTCCTTCCAGACTTGAATATAGATCTACCTGATTCAATGACCATTGCTCCATCCAATGGGCCACTTAGCTGCCTCTAGGAAAACTTAGGAGATATGAAAACAAAAAAGATATCAAAAAACTCTTTTTTAAAAAAGAAAGACTTGTTCAAGTACTAAGGAGCCACAGTCAGAATCGGGCAAGCTTCCATCTTTTGGGCCTGTGCTCATACTGGCTTTTCAGGTAGTTCCCCTTTCCTAATGCCCGTAGGCCTCTGGCTGTCTTTTTGTGCAGAAGAGGAAATCTTGGAATATAATACTCCAAAAGGCAAAAGATAATGGCTTACAACCAAGAATAACTTCCCCTGCAAAACTGAGTATAATCTTACAGGGGGAAAAACAGTGAAATGCAAACACAATAGTCGAGAGACATATAGAAAAGTAAATAGCCTTGAGTGATTGGAAGGGGGTCTAAGGTGAAGAAGCTAACATTCTAATGAGCAGAGAAAACTGTCTTCCCTTTCTCACACCCTGAGATTTGCTGCCAGAGAGGAGAGAGGGCTCTCCCCTTCTCTTTACCAGTCATGCTGCTCATCCCCAAGGGCCATCAGCCTTATAGATAAGGCAAACCAAAGAAGAAGTCAGGAAATAGTCAAATCTTCCCCAGAGAGTGTTAGATCACTACTGCTCCCCTATAAGAGAGAGTCAATTTATTGCCAGCTGATATTAATCAAGCAGTTTACAGGGTAAGATTATTAACATTGACAGACCTGGTTCAGGTCAATTATCCTCTCAGGGAAAATAGAATAAAACATGACCTACAGCCAGAAGAACTTGCTAAATACTTAAGTGGCCCAACAGAAGGGGAATTTGGTAATGAGATCCCAATTGTCTCTAACTTATGGACATGTCTTCATGTGGCTACCCACTGGCTAGCTGCTAAGGTTAGAAGTGAATAGAGAACAACAAATGGAATTTTGTGACTAGTTTAATGACTGTCCGTTGGCTCCTGAGTGAGTGAAATGCATTTTAAAATAGGCAATCCACCAATTTCATAGGCAGAGGCTGATTGATGAGCCTGATCAGGGAAATGCATTTCCAGTGATCTCTTTTGCTTTGGCATTTAATTTTCTTAGGGAGGGCACCTTTACCCTGGCAGCTAGGTGGCACAGTGAAGATTGTGCCTGACCTAGAGTCAGGAAGACTCATCTTCCTGAGTTCAAATCTGGCCTCAGACACTTACTAGCTATGTGACCCTGGACAGTCACTTCACTCTGTTTGCCTCAGTTTCCTCACCTGTAAAATGAACTGCAGAAGGAAATGGTAAACCACTCCAGTATCTTTTCCATGAAAACCCCAAAAAGGGGTCATGAAGAGTCAGACATGACTGAAAACAACTGAACAACAACACCTTTACCCTATTTATTGATTGACAATCTATATGTGGAGCTAAATTGGTCTGTATTCTGCTAAATAGGGCATGAAGTTTTACTTTAGGGTTCAGATACTGTTGTAGGTTAAAAAGCCCTTAATAAGACATTCCCACATGTGTTTTGCCATTGCTACCATCATGTGTCTCCATTACCTGAACACAAGATGGAATATGAAATCATTTAGTAAAGGTGACCAGAGATTCTGCTACCACAAATTCTAGACTTGGAATAGATGCTTTGACCAGACCAAGTTATTTTAAGTCATAAAAATATGGTAACCATAAATATTCATTCAACTTTGAGAAGAGTCATTCTACGTCTGATCTAGCCAGATAGGGACTATATCTGTGATTTCATTGGTATAAGGAACTCCTAGGTTAGGAAGTTACCTAGCTGGTGGGCAGCTAGATACTAGGCTAGTACAGTGGATGGAGATAGAGCTGGGCCTGGAGTCAGGAAGTTCCAAGTTCAAATCCATCCTCAGACACTTATTAGTTGTATGACCCTGGGCAAATCACTTAACTACTATTTGCTTTAGTTCTTCATCTGTAAAATGGGAATACAGTAGAGGAGCAAATGGCAAACCACTCAAGTATCTTTGCAAAAAAAAAGGCATGGACAAGTCCATGGGTTTACAAAGAGTCAGACATGAGTGAATGATTGAAGAACAAGGTAAGAAAGCATCTAACTATGCAGATTGGCTCCTTCTCTGCAATTTAAAGTCTTGGTCATCTACAATACTGAGAAGGGTCAAACAGCCTGTCTGTTTCAGAGGCAGGACTCGCACTCAGGTCTTCCTGGCTTTGAGGCAGGCTCTTTACCCACTATGTCACAGCTCCTCCAAAGAATACTAAAATTAGTAAAATAAATAAATAAAAGGTAAAAACACCAAGCAGTGACTTATTTTTTCAGTTATAAAAAAATCCAACCCTTGTAACAGATATGCTTAGTCATACAAAACAAATTCTTACATTGGCCTTGTCCAAAAATATTGTTTCATTCTCCATATTGAATCCATCGCCTTTCTGGAAGGAGGTAAGTTGCATTCTTTTGTCAATAACCACTAGAATCATGTGTTGATTAGAATTCTTAAGTAAAAGAGGATTCTTTTTTTGGAGGAATCCAGGCTAAGTGACTTGCCCGGGGTCACACAGCTAGTAAGTGTCTGAGGCCATATTTGAACTCAGGCTCTCCTGACTCTAGGTGCTCTATCATCTAGCTGCCCACAGTGCACCAGAATTTTAAAGTGTACTGTGCCACTTTGATTATGGGGGCTTTTGGAGGGTGGTCTGTGGTAATGCACTCATCCTATAAAGACTGAAACTTGGGCAAAGATCTCATCTATTCATGAGAAGACTTACCCTAGCATTTAGGTGGCACAATGGAGAGAGTGCGGGGCCTGGAGTCAGGAAGACTCATCTTACAGAATTCGAATCTGGCCCCAGAAACTTCCTAGCTGGGTGACCCTGGGCAAGTCACATCACCCTCTTTGCCTCAGTTTCCTTATCTGTAAAATGAGCTGAAGAAGGAAATGGCAAACCACTCCAGTATCTCTGCCAAGAAAACTCCAAATGGGGTCATGAAGAGTCAGACATGACTAAAAACTGAAATGCCAGGGCAAACTAAGGTAGAATAGGGACAGAACACAGATGGTTTAGTTCCGATAAATAAATCAGTTGAAAATGATGATTTGTACAGCATCTTCTCCTCAGACTATTTCTGAAGACTAGAGTGGTCCCTCTATTCCTGACTTTCTTAATGCCTCTAAAATGTGAATGAGAAACAGAAACACCACAGAATTAAATTCAATCCACAAGCATTTATTGTATCAAGATGGCAACATACTGGATCTGGAAATAGACAAAATAAGGAAGTGGTTCTTGTCCTCAAGTAGCATACAGTTTACTGGGCATATACAAAGCGTCCCGAAAGTCTCAGTATATTTAAAAAAATCTTTAATAGCTTAATACTACAGTGAGATTTTGGCTCTATAGACTAGAGCATCATAGATCTTGAACTGGAAGGGACCCGAGAGACCATCCATCCCAGCCCCTTTGTTTTATAAAGGAGGAAGATGAGCCATAAGAAGGCTCAGTTTCCTGCCCTCTAAAATGAGGGGTGCATACTAAACCACTTCCACCTCTAGGTCTATGATCCTAAAAGCAAATACCCTTGAGCAAAAGGCCAAAGCGGATGCTCAGCTCTCCTGACAAAGATGTGAACATTCTTAGAAGAAAGAAAGAAGCAGTACGAGAAAATAATTGGAAAACTTTAAAAGAGAGCTCTGTCTTTATAGGAAACCCACAAGCTTGTTTGAAAAGCATCAAGGCTCACCAACAATGGCCAAAATCCTTTGCAAAAGCAGGTGGGTCTCCGAGCCATTCGTGGCCGCCTCTCGCCCTCCAGTGGACAAAGGTGGTCAGTGCCTCCCCTCGCCTGACAGCCAGCATCCCTTACGCACTTGTCGCCCTCAACAAATCCTTCTTATTACATCATGAATTTTGATAAGCCCATTAGCCAGCCAAGCAGCCAGGAGGAGGATGTCTTTCTCACTTGATGACTACACAATGAGGAGTAATATATTTTAATTTAAACACCATAAACCTATTGAGTGCTTAATTAACTTTAACCGTCTTTAGGGGAATGAAGCCAATTTGAGGGGGGTCAAAAGGAGTTGTTTCAATATCAAACAGTTTTACATAGTCAATCCATTCATTGGGCCTACAGCTACTGATTAACACACAAAATTAACATGTTAGTAAAAATTCATATTCAGGCCCCGGGGGAAATTAAGGTACACATGCACAGTGCATGATTAGCACGGCTATTGTTTTCTCCCAACAATATAATTTAATGGGTTTTTAGAATTACAGAAAGAGAGACTCTGGGCTGGTTTGAATTGATTATTTACCACAAAGCTTTGAAATATGGAAAAGATAGAAAACATCTCAAGCCCGAAAAAGCCCAGGAACAAAGTGGCCTGCACTCAGAGCCAGGCTAGAGGCTTGGCCGCCCAGCTGCTGAATGCTGTGGCTGGCTGAGGCCAGCACCAGCCTTGAAGCCAGGCCAAGGGGATGGGTGCTGGGGAGATACTTAGGATGGGAGGAGCATGGCCTTGGAGCTGTGAAGGATCATTGAGATGAATTAGTCTGGATGGCTTCATCAGTCGATCGGAATCAGAGGATCTGCCTCTTACTGCTTCTGTAAACTTGGGCAAATCACTATTCCTATCTGGGCCTCAGTTTCTTAATCTGTAAAATGAAGGGGTTGGACTGGATGGCCTCTGAGGTCACTTCCAGCAATAAATCCATTTCTTATTTTGACAGAGAAGTAAAATGACTTCCAGAGGGGAGAAGGCACTTAAGTTCATTTCAACAAGCATTTATTAAATACCTACTAGGTACAAGGTGCTGTGATAGGTACTAGGGATACAATGTTTTAAGAGATTTAATGCCTTTAAGGAATTTACATTTGATCAAGGGTATTCATACACATGTAGATAAGAAAATACAAAATATATCAGTCAGTCAATCAAAAAACATTTATTAAGCACCTACTATATACCAGGTATTGTGTTAAGCACTGAGGATATACAACGGTAGATGAAATAGTCTTCAATAATTTCCACCCAGTTGAGGGAGATAACACATCCACATTTAAGTACACAAAAGGTATGTATCCAATAAATTCAAGGATATTTGGGGGAAGACAGCAGCCCTAGAAGCTGGGGGCATCAGGAAAGGCTGATCATGTACAAGCTGAAGCTTGCGCTACTCTTTGAAGAAAGCTGAGATTCTAAGAGGTGCAGCTAAGGAGAGAGTGTCTTCCAGGCAAGGGATACAGCTTATGCAAAGGCATGGAGACTAGAGATGAAATGTTATGAGTGAGAAACCACAAGAGGGCCATTTTAGATGGATCATAGGGTGAATAGAGGGAAGGAATGTATAATAATACTGGTAGAGCGGGCTGGAGCCAGGTTGTGAGTAATTTTAAGGTAGCAACCAAGCTGTGTTCTGAGAGAAGTTAGGGATTCTGGAAGGCAGAAGTGAGGTGGGAGTGCATTCCTGGCATGAAGGACAGCCTGTACAAAGGCGTGGATGTGGGAAATGAGAATACCATGTTAGTCAGTTCATCTCTAACAGAAAGTACATAACAGGGACCAACCCCAAATATGGTCAGAAATAAGACTTGTCCGTGGTCACTTGGATGGTAAATTGCTTAGCTTCATGGAAAAGATGGACCAAGTAAAAGCTGGTCTTCCCAGAACTACTGATTTAGAGGAAGGCTTAGAGGCAAGAAAATTAGGGAGCAGCAGAAATGGGACAGGAGTTATACCATACTCCATAGAGCTGATCTCAAAAGTCTCTTTCCACTCTAAAACCTCATGAGTCTAATTATGATTTACATGGTGCCCAGGGAAACTGTGGTCTGAGGAGAAAGCATTGGGGACAGTGTTCCCATTTGTAAAAATTCTATCCTTCACAAAGTCTTCTCTAATTTTTCTACCCTATGTTGACCTAAGGGGCTGCTAGGTGGTGCAGTGGATAGAGTCCTGGGCCTGGAGTCAGGAAAACTCATCTTCACCAGTTCAAATCCAACTTTAGGTACTTACTAGCTATATGACCTGGGCAAGTCACTTCACCCTGTTTGCCTCAGTTTCCTCATCTGTAAAATGAGCTGGAGAAGGAAATGGCAAACCACTCCAGTATCTATGCCAAGAAAATCCCCAAATGGCATCATGAAGAGTTGGACACGATTGAAATGAATGAACAATAACAAAAATGCTGACCTGGTCTTTGCTAAAGTTTCCACAGCATCATTAGCCAGATAACACATTTACTTCAAAAATCCAGGATTTCATCCATGTGGAGGCTCTTTCAACAGATGTGAATCAAAGTTCTTCTGCCCCTTAAAGAATGATTTAATGGGCTGCTTTGACCACAAAAATGATTACACACTAAAATATTAATCTCCTTAACTAGCAAATGGGCTTGTCTTCATGTACCCCCAAGGAGATCAAAGACAGAAAGAAAAGGCCAGATACGGGTGTCCCAAAAGTCTTAGTGCAGTTTTAAGCTTTAATAATTTCAGAAGTATATGCTACAAACTTATAAAAATTTTGAAAGGTTAATTACTTAAGTTTACTTTCCACTTATTTAGTTTTGCAAATTTTAAATAACAAACTTTTCATTTAATTTTCAACAAGGCAGGACACCCTGTCATATTATGTACTGCATGTGTGACAATGTCTGCATGACACTTTGTCAGACCACTGGGGCAGTCAAGGAGGTCCTTTTGCTTTGCCACCTCAGTCATCTGATCCATCTCCATTAGACCATTTTCTTGTGGGACCAGGTAAAAGTTGTCATTTATGCACCAAAACCTTCCTCTTTGGATAATATTAAGGCCAGGATTGCAGATGCAATGCTTTCAGTCACTGAGTGGAAGCTGAAGTGGAAACTTACAAAGTTAGAAAATAGACTAGAGCAACATATAGCATAAGATGGTGTTTATGTTGAGTTTTAATAAGAAATATTGTCAACAGTCCAATATTACAAATATTTTAAATTTTTTAATAATTAATCTTTTAAATGTTTTGTAAGTTTGTAGCATTTGTTCTTCTGAACTTATCAAAGCTTGAAATTGCATAAAGACTTTTGATATACTGTGTATCCTAAAGTATCTGTGGTGGTGAAGTTGTAATAGACAGAATCAATCATGGAGTTAGTAGGATATCAATTCAAATCCTCCCTCTGACACATACTGGCTGTGTTACCCTGTACTAGTCAGTCACTTAACCTCTTAGGTCCCTAAGCAACTCTCAAAGACTATAATTGCAGATCAGGTGATGATCTACATTGATAAAGGGAATTCTCCCACTGGGAGTTCCCTATACCAACATATAGGACATACCTTAGTTAACCCAAGAAGAGGAAAACCACCCCACAGTAGTACTTTGGGGGCAAAGAACTGAAGATAAAATTGGTGCCCCTCAGTCTGGAGACCAGTCGGACAAACTGTGGTAAGTGGATGGATTGGAATATGGAATATACCTGTGCAGGAGGAATGGCAAATGGATGGAATTCAGAGAAACATGGCAAGATTTTGTGAATGGATACAGAATGAAGGAAGTAGTATCAGAACAAAAGTAACAATGACCGTGAAATGTAAATGAAAAAATCACTGAAATAAACCAAGTTCTAAGTAATTGTAACAACCAGTCTTGCTCCCAGAGGAAAGATAATGAAACATTGTTCCCTCTTCTTTTTTTTTTTTGAAGGTAGAAGAAGTAAAACGTTTATTCCGATACCAGATAACCAAATCCCATAACCAATAAATCCACTCCATCCAAGCAGCAACCAACTCTCCAAACCAGTAAGCCTAATTTATCATAACAGCAAGGAACTTGAAACACAATATCACAACATGGAGCCTCACCATCCCATAACCTTCCATCCCACTGCTGGGGCCTTCCCACAAACACACTCACAGCGTAGCACACGTCTGCTCTTTCTCTCAGCTCCTAACTGCTCTCTCAGCATTTTCTGTGACACATTTTCCTTTTCCTCTCAGCAGGCTCCTCCCACCACTTGTGACTTAGGCTTCCTTTTCATGCTTCTCTTGATTCTTGTGTGTGAAAGTAAAATTTTCTATTCAGCTCTGGTCTTTTCACTGAGAAAGCTTGAAAATCCTCTATTTTATTGAAAATCCATGTTTTGCCTTGGAGCATGATACTCAGTTTTGCTGGGTAGGTGATTCTTGGTTTTAATCCTAGCTCCATGGACCTCCGGAGTATCATATTCCAAGCCCTTCGGTCCCTTAATGTGGAAGTTGCCAGATCCTGGATTATCCTGATTGTTTTTCCACAATATTCAAATTATTTCTTTCTGGCTGCTTGCAGTATTTTCTCCTTGACCTGGGAGCTCTGGAATTTGGCGACAATGTTCCTAGGAGTTTTCTTTTGGGGATCTATTTGAGGAGGTGATCTGTGGATTCTTTCAATTTCTATTTTACCCTCTGGCTCTAGAATATCAGGGCAACTCTCCTTGATAATTTCTTGAAAGATGATATCTAGGCTCTTTTTTTGATCATGGCTTTTGGTAGTCCAATAATTTTTAAATTATCTCTCTTGGATCTATTTTCTAGGTCAGTGGTTTTTCCAATGAGATATTTCACATTGTCTTCCATTTTTTCATTCCTTTGGTTCTGTTTTATGATATCTTGATTTCTCATAAAGTCACTAGCTTCCACTTGCTCCAATCTCATTTTTAAGGTAGTATTTTCTTCAGTGGTCTTTTGGACCTCCTTTTCCATTTGGCTAATTCTGCCTTTCAAGGCATTCTTCTTCTCATTGGCTTTTTGGAGCTCTTTTGACATTTGAGTTAGTCTATTTTTTAAAGTGTTGTTTTTTTCAATATTTTTTTCAGTATTTCTTTGGGTCTCCTTTAGCAAGTCATTGACTTGTTTTTCATGGTTTTCTTGCATCATTCTCATTTGTCGTCCCAATTTTTCCTCTACTTCTCTAACTTGCTTTTCCAACTCCTTTTTGAGCTCTTCCATGGCCTGAGACCAGTTCAGGTTTTTCTTGGAGGCTTTTGGTGTAGGCTCTTGCACTTTGTTGACTTCTTCTGGCTGTATGTTTTGGTCTTCTTTGTCACCAGAGAAGGATTCCAAAGTCTGAGACTGAATCTGGGTGTGTTTTCACTGCCTGGCCATGTTCCCAGCCAACTTACTTGACCCTTGAGTTTTTCATAGGGGATGACTGCTTGTAGAGCAAAGAGTACTTTGTTCCAAGCTTGAGGGGATGCACCATTGATTTCAGAGCTATTTCTATACAGCCAGCTCTGCCACACCAGCACTCCTCCTTCCTCAAGAACCACCAACCCAGACCTGACACAAGTTTTCAGCAGGCTCTGCACTCCTGCTCTGATCTGTCACTTAATTCCTCCCACCACGTGGGCCTGGGGCTGGAAGTAACTGCAGCTGTAGTTCTGTAGCTGCACCTCCCCTGCTGCCCCTGGGGCAGTGGCCAAACCGTGAACTCTGTCCCCACAGCTTTTCCCACTAACCTTCTCTGTTGTCTTTGGTGTTTGTGGGTTGAAAAGTCTGGTAACTGCCACAGCTCACTGATTCAGGGTGCTAGGGCCTGTCCTGCCTGGCTCCTGCTCTGGTTGGTCCTGCTGCCTCCCATGCTGAGCTCTGCTCCCCTCCACTCTGTGCACAATAGACCTCATCTAGCGATCATCCAGGCTGTCCTGGGCTGGATCCCTGCTTCCCTCTGCTATTTTGTGGGTTCTGCAGTTCTAGAATTTGTTCAGAGCCATTTTTATAGGTTTTTGGAGGGACGTGGTGGGGAGCTCATGCAAGTCCCTGCTTTCCAGCCACTATCTTCCATTGTTCCCTCTTCTAAGCCAGGAAGTTGGGGCAAAATGTTTCCTAAATTGTCAACTGAGTCCCTGGGCTGGTTGTTTTTGCTTAATTGTGTTTCGTTGTTACAAGGAAGAGCTTGATTTTGGAGGCAGGGAGAATATAAAGAATGACTTAGATCATATTATCTTACATGTCATGTCATTATCACTTGGTGGCCAATCCTAAAGAAATGAATCTCTGCACAAGAGGCACTGGGGTGTGGCAGATGCAGTTGGTCTTGGAGCCAGGGAACCTGGGTTCAAGTCCCTCTTCTGACTCCAACTTGCAGTATGGCCCTGGAAATGTTTCTTAACCTCTCAATAACACAAGCACCTAAGTTTCACCTAGGGGCTCCCTACCCCGATGAGATAATAGGTTCACTCTCCATCCCTCTCTCCTTTACTTAGCTAAGCTGGTCCTTTGATACAGACATGCACCATCTGTCACTGGGTTTTCTCTAGAAGGTTTTCCAGCTTTGTTGGTACAGAACATGGCAGAACATGCTCATGGCAGAACATGCTCAAGCTTGCCATCCACTGGCCTGGCCTTTGAGAACCCAGGGTCACCTTCACGCCACAATGAAATCTTGGAGAACCACCCACTTTGGCATGTGTTGTCATGGACTGCACACAGATACTTTTGAGGGTGAAAGTAGTGTAGTGGGAAGGATAGTGGTTTTGAGATTTGGTGGGTGGGATCTCTGCTATCTGAATGACCTTGTACAAGCCACATACCATCTCTAGGACTCAGTTTCCTCACCTATAAAATAAGTGAAATAGATTCGATGACCTCTCATATACTTCCCAGATCCCAAAACTAGGATCCCCGCAGTTTTGTCTCCCCAACAAGATTGAATACTCCCCTTCTCATCTTTCACACTTCTAAAGCCATTCTTTTCCTGCCTTCTAGGATTGCTTCTGATCTTCCAACCTCCCCAGAGGCAGATAGGTGATGCAGGGGATACAGCACCAAGCCTGAGGTCAGGAAGACCTAATTTCAAATCCTTCCTCAGACATTTACTAGCTGTGTGACTGTGGGCAAGTTGCTTAATCACTTTCTGCCTCAGTTTCCTCAACTGTTAAATGAGGATAATAATAGAACGTACTTTGCAGAGTTGTTGTGAGGATCAAATGAGAGAGTATTAGCAAAGTGCTTAGCACAGTGCCTGGAACATAGTAGGTGCTTAATTCGTGCTTATCTCCTCTTTCCTCCCCCCCATTACTATAATGCTTTTCTTCTTTACCATACTGTTTGGCATTTGATTTTAGACTGGCTTATCTATTGTCTCTTTTTGTTTCATGTGTATAATTTTGGCTTGTCTTCCTATCTTAAGACAGCATTTACCTCACAGAGGTGTTGTGAGGGTCAAGTGAGGTAATATTTGTAACCAATCAACATTTATTACGTGCCTACTATATGCCAGGCATTGCACTAGATAGTCACTGCCATCAAGGAACTTACAGTCTATTGAGGAAGACAACATGCAAAGAAATATATACAGAACAAGCTATGTAAGGTTAAATAGGAAATAATTAACCAGGGGAAGACACTGGAATTAAGTGCTTAACATGGTGTACATAGTAGGCACTTAATGAATGCTTATTCCTTTCCCTTTCCTTTCCATGTCTTCCATCTTAAAGGTAAGGCATGGGGACCAGTCAATTCAAAGACATAGAAGTGGGAGCTTGTATGTCATGGATGTCATCAAAGGGGAACAAGAAGACAACTTTGGCTAGATATATGGGACAGCTAGGTGGTACAGTGGATAGAGTGTCAGGCCCCAGAGTCAGGATGACCTGAGGTCAAATCTGTCCTCAGACACGTACTAGCTATGTGACCCTGGCCAAGTCACTTCACCTTGTTTGCCTCAGTTTCCTCATCTGCAAAATGAGCTGGAGAAGGAAATGGCAAACCACTCCAGTATCTTTGCCAAGAAAACCCCATATGGGGTCATGAAGAATTAAACACAATTGAAAAACGATCAAACAGCATGAAAAGATGTAGGAAGGAGAGTAATGTACAGCAAAGCTGGAGAGATGGGTATCAGATTGGGAAGGGCTTAGAAAAGCTAAGTAGAGGAGTTTTATTTGACCCTAAAGAGCGTAAACAGGGAGCTACTAAAGTTTCTTTTTATTTTTTCTTTTTTTTCTTCTTTTTAATTTTTAAAATATTTTATTATTTAATATTTTTTAGTTTTCAACACTGATTTCCACAAGATTTTGAGTTACGAATTTTCTCCCCATTTCTACCCTCCCCCACCCCAAGATGGCACATATTCTGATTGCCCCTTTCCCCAGTCTGCCCTCCCTTCTGTCACCCCACTCCCCCCGCCCATCCCCTTTCCCCATACTTTCTTATAGGGCTTGATAGATTTCTATATCCATTGCCTGTATATCTTATTTTCAAGTTGCATGTAAAACCAACTTTTTTTGAGCATTTGTTTTGAGAACTTTGAGTTCCAGATTTTCTCCCTTCTTCCCTCCCCACCCACCCTCCTTGTGAAGGCAAGCAATTCAACATAGGCTACACTTGTATCATTATGCAAAATGCTTCCATAGTAGTCATGTTGTGAAAGACTAACTATATTTCCCTCCATCCTATCCTGTTCCCCTTTATTCAATTTTCTCCCTTGGCCCTGTCCCTTTTCAAAAGTGTTTGCTTTTGATTACCTCCTCACCCCAATCTGCCCTCCCTTCTATCATCCCCGCCCCCTTTCTCCCTACTTTCCTGTAGGGTAAGATATCCAGTTGAGTGTGTATGTTATTCCCTTCTCAAGTCAAATCCAATGAGAGCAAGATTCACTCATTCCCTTTCACCTGCCCCCTCTTACCTTCCATTATAACTGCTTTTTCTTGCCACTTTTATGTGAAATAATTTACCTCATTACATCTCTCCCTTTCTCCTTCTCTTGATATATTCCTCTCTCAGCCTTTAATTCAATTTAGTTTTTTAGATACCATCCCTTCGTATTCAACTCACCCTGTGCCCTCTGTGTATATATACATATATATATATATATATGTATGTATATATACATATGTGTGTGTGTGCGCGTGCGCGCGTAGTCTCTTCCACTACCCTAATACTGAGAAAGGTCTCATGAGTTAGAAATATCATCTTTCCATGTAGGAATGTGAAAAAATGGTTCAACTTTAGTAAGTCCTTTATGATTTCTCTGTCCTGTTTACCTTTTCATGCTTCTCTTGATTCTTGTATTTGAAAGTCAAATTTTTTTTCAGCTCTGGTCTTTTCATCGAGAAAGCTTGAAAGACCTCTATTTTATTGAAAATCCATATTTTGCCCTGGAGTATTATATTCAGTTTTGCTGGGTACTAAAGTTTTTTAATGAAGGGAGAGAGATGGTATGCATGTATGTGTGTGTGTATATATGTGTGTATATGTATACATGTATGTATAAATGTACATATACATACATGTATGTGTGTGTGTGTTTATCCATCTGTGGCCCATTGCTTTTACTACCTGCCTGGCCCACATCTGGCCACTTTCCAGTCATACATCTCCCCATTGAAGTTTTCCATGGCAATCTTATACCCAGGTCATCACTAGAAATATTCCACAGTCTACTCATGCCTACTATTGTTCTCTCCACTGCCCAGCATGGATAAACTCTTTCATTAAAAAAGTTGTGGTCATATGGCTGTTGCTACTTAGGAATTCTATTGAAGCACAAAAAGAGAATGATGAACGAAAACTACAGTGACTTATCTATGACTTACCTCTGCCTTATTATCAGATTGATGTTGCTAAAATACTGATTTCCTCACTTCTGCCTGCTCACAAATTTCCAATAATGCCTCTGCATCTATGGCAGCAAATTCAAACATCTCAGTCTTCCATTTAAGGCCTTTTACAATTTAGTCCCACCAAGGTAGTATCTCTGATCTCTCTCTACAAACCATCTATTCAATTCAACTCCTACTTTCCACTCCAAGCCCACCCACCCATTCTTTCAACTCTAAGCCTTTGCTTGGAGTTCCTCCCAACACAACAGGCCTTTTCCCTACTTCTCCATCCATTCCAATCATCCCCAATTTTCAGGTTCCAGCTTAAGGTAGGGTATAGGTGTCGTAGAAAAAAGCACTGAATTCAAAGTCTAGAAACTGGGGCTCATATTTCCATTCTGATATTTCCTTACTATCCATGAGATCATGGGTAGATAATAACCTCTCATCCTCAATCTCTTCCTTTACAAAATGGAAGAAATGATACCTTTACTACAAGTACTGGATAATTCTGAGTAATAACTGTGTCTTCTGAAATCCATCATCAAAACCAAATTCTCAAAGCCCTAAAATCATGGTTGACACAGAACCCCAGAATTACATAGTTGGAAGGGACTTCAGTGACCAGACCTGGAAGGAATCCCCATTATAATATAACTGATAAGCTGTGGTGAAGGGAAACCTACCACTTCCTAAGGCAGCCCGCTCCACTTTTGAACACCTTGATTGTTAGGAAGTCTTTCATGGTATCAAGTCTAAACTCATTTCTTTGCAACTTATAGGAGCATACACTTATAATTGGAAAGAACTTTAAAAGCTATTAAGTTCAGTCCTTTTATTTTACAGATAAGGTATCTGAGGCGTAGAGAAATTACACAGCTAGTAACTATTGGAGGCAGGATTTGAACTCAGATCCTTTTGACTCCAGATCCAGAGCTTTATACACTATACCATACTGCCTTTCCATCCATCACTCTTGCTTCTTCTCTCTGGGGTCAAGAAGAGAAGGTTTAATCCTTCTTCCAGGGTACTATCCTCCCATTACTTGAAATAAACTATCATGTCACCCTTGAGTCTTCTCCAGGCCAAACATTTCACTTCCCTCTGCATTTAATAATTTTGTTCACTCTCTTGACCACAATTTACTTCATATTTCTATTGCAATATTTTGACAGATTCATAGTCTCATCAGTATGGGCACTAACTTTATCAGTGCAGATCATAGCCCATGCTTCATGGGCCATTTCTTGGCCATGCCCTTCCATAAATCTTCCAGGGAGGTTACAAGCCTTTGTAAGATCATTTTCTCTTCCATTGATCTTTGGGATGTTCATTTATCGCCTCTTACTTTCCCTATATGACTGGCCTATCTCCCTTTCTGGTCATCCATCTCCCCATTCGTGTCCTTTGTGGCTCCCCACCCCCACCTCCACAAGTCATCAATGGTAATGGATGGCCACTGACTTGTACTCACCATGGGCCTTTCAACCGCCCAATTTTGATTCTTCACAGATTTTGGTGTCTCCAGGTTCAAACATGTATAGTCATTTCAAAAAGATACCAGTCCTTAAAAGACAGGTTCTCAAAAAATGTGAAGGAAGGTGGCCCAGATATACTAGATCTCAAATTGTATTACAAAGTGGTAATTATCAAAACAATATGGTACTGGCTAAGTAAGAAACAGAATGATGAATCAGAGGAATAGATTAGATACACTATACAGAGTAGTAAATGACCATAGTAATTTAGTGTTTGATAAACCTAAAGATCTAAGCTTTTGGGACAAGAAATCACTATTTGACAAAAGCTTCTGGGAAAATTGGGAAGCAGTTTGGCTGAAACTAGGTAAAGACTAACGTCTCATACTGAATACCAAGATAAGGTCAAAATAGGTACAGGATTTAGACATAGAGTGATGCCATAAGCAAATTAGGAGAGGATGGAATAATTTACCTATCAGATATATGCATAAGAGAACAGTAAGGGATGTAAAATGGATAGTTTGATTACATTAAATTAAAAAGGCTTTGCATAAACAAAACCAATGCAGCCAGGATTAGAAGGAAAGGAGAAAACTGGGGGAAAATTTTTTAAATCAAGTTCCTCTGATAAAGGACTCATTTCTCAAATATATACAGAAATGAGTCAGATTTATAAGAATATAAGTCATTCCCTGACTGATAGTAAAGATATAAGCAGGCAGTTTTCAGATGAAGAAGTCAAAGCTATCTATAGCAATATGAAAAAAAATTCTCTAAATTGATATTGGTTAGATAAATGCAAATTAAACCAACTCTAAGATACCACCTCATACCTATCAAATTGGCTAATATGACAGAAAAGGAAAATGATAAATGTTGGAGGGGATGTGGGGAAATTGGTACACTATTGCTGATCCAACCATTCTGGAGGGCAATTTGAAACTAAGTCCAAAAGGCAATAAAATTGTGTATACCCTTTGACCCAGCAATGCCACTACTAGGTTTGTATCCCAAAAAGATTTTTTAAAAAAAAATAAAAGGACATATATGTACAAAGACTTATAGCAGCTCTTTTTGTGTTGGCAAAGAATTAGAAATTGAGGGAATATCCATCAAGTAGGGAATGGCTGAACAAGTTGTGGTGTATGATT